>NW_024729288.1:590000-642500 GCF_018991925.1 Homarus americanus
ACCACCATCACCACCACCACCACCACCACCACCACCACCACCATCACCACCACCACCATCACCACCACCACCACCACCACCACCATCACCACCACCACCACCACCACCACCACCACCACCACCACCATCACCACCACCACCATCACCATCACCACCACCACCATCACCACCACCACCACCACCACCACCACCACCACCACCACCACCACCACCACCACCACACCACCACCACCATCACCACCACCACCATCACCACCACCACCACCACCACCACCACCACCATCACCACACCACCACCACCACCACCACCACACACCACCACCACCACCACCACCACCACCACCCACTCAATGTTTTATGGAAGTTGCTTTAGTTAATCAAGGCCCCCTCCAGTAAACCAGTTCAGGTTGTGTGTTTTGTGCTATAGGTATCGATGTCCTTCTCTTATGAGGAGGAGGAAGAGGAGAAGGATAGGAGGAAGAGAGGGAGCAGGGGAGGAGGGGAGGCAGGGGAGGAGGGGAAGAGTAGGAGGATAGAGGAAGACAAGGAGGGGGAATGGTTGCTCTAAGAGTCAAGACTGTCACAGGTGTTAAGTGTTAGACAGATGGCCGGGGACTCCACCTCACCTCACCTCACCTACCACACCACACCACACCACACCACACCACATCACACCACACCACATTGCAATACACTACAGTGCAGGTAGTTGATGCACCACAAAACAACTACACCACCTGGATTTAAGACTGACCACCAATGTGTACACTGTTCACTTAGGACTAACTGTATCTGCGTGTGGCTGTGTTCCCCCAGTCACCTGTCGAATTCATGACAAAACCCCAACAGTTTTCTACCGACCGACCGACAGAGCGACATATACAGTAGAAGCACCTAACCTAACCTAACCTAACATAAAAGTGTTTCATTTTATATATGAGACTGAGGTTCTGTCCGTACACCGTTGAGCCAGACACACCTAAAGGCAGGAGGTATAAACCAGTCACCTGATACCATGATATGATGCGAGACGCTTACGTGGTGTGTGTGAGGAGCTGACCTGCGGCATTCTCACACACTCACGCCCGCAAGCCGCACCACTAGGGTACACCTATGATCACCTGACACCTCACACCTTACAGGTGCACTGTGGTGCACCACACTCACGCCCAGGCACACTGTGGTGCACCAGTATCACGCCAAGACACACTGGTGTATCACTGGCGGAGGGGCACACTGTGGTACACCACATTCTTCGGAGCACAATAGACGAGTACACACACACACACACACACACACACACACACACACACACAGAGGCGTAGATACATGTGGGATACTTCGGTCAACTTTCCAACAATGACCCTTGACCCATGACCTTGACCCAATGACCTCCTAAAATCAATAGGACCTTCCCTTCCTAAGGACAAGGTGCCTGTGCTCTGGTGAGGTCGGGACTCAGTTATTGTTTGAAATAACATGGTTATCATACGGACCCACACCAACACACTCCACTCCACAAGAACAGCCATCAACAAAATAAGTTATTACTGATAAATACTAAAGAGGCGTCACCTGATGATTAGCGCCCCCAGCTTATCTCACCTCATGATTAAACACTCTAACACTACCTGGGGAGGGGGTTGGGTTAGGTTAGGTTAGCGTGAAGGTGTTTAATCCTTAGGTCTGTGTAGTGTAGGCGCGCGCACACACACACACAGAAATCCACCACGACCAACATGTTGAAGACAATGAACTCTACGGATTCAGCCACCCACGTTTCATAAGCACCGCCTCCAACACTCTCCCCACCACAACACCCACAACTCCCGAATCCTAAAGATACACTTAACACCCTACACACACACACACACACACGCACGCACGCACACACACACGCACACACACACACACACACACACACACACACACACACACACACACACACACACACACACACACACACACACACAGTATAATACGTAAATCTCAAACCTCCTCTTCCATCTAGTCCACTTCTTTTTCAACCCCAGTCGTCAGTTTATTTACAGAATGAAGAAGAAAACAACTATGCATGTTTTATTTTTCTTACGGTCGACTTCATTTGCCAGATACAGGTCTTTTTTTTGAAGACTACGAACCCCAATTATAAACTTGAAATTCGAGCCAGTTACAAGGGTTCCATTAATGTGTTTTATGTACTGTACGGAGAAGGTGATGATGGGGTGTGGGGTGTGTGGGGTGAGTGATGGTGTGGGTGTGGGGGGTGAAAGGGTGAGGTGGTGGGTGGTGGTGTGGGTGTGGTGGGGTGTGGTGGGGGTGGATGGTGTGGGTGTGGTGTGTGGTGGTGTGGGGGTGTGGGGTGTGGGGGTGGGGTGGGGTGGGGTGAGTGGTGTGTGTGGTGGTGGTGTGTGGGGTGAGTGGTGGGTGTGGGGGTGGGGTGAGGTGAGTGGTGGTGTAGTGGTGGGGTGGGTGTGAGGGGTGAGTGGTGGTGTGGGTGTGGTGGGGTGGGGTGACGAGGTAGTTAGATGGTTAGACACAACGACAGGTAGAAACACACATACGTACTGCAGGTGAGGGGAAGAATAATTAACAAGTGTATCTTACCTGTAGTCTGTCTGTCTGTCTGTCTGTCTGTCTGTCTATCTATCTGTCTATCTATCAAGTCAACAGTCTGTCAGAAGTTAAAGAGTGTGAGAGAGAGCGAAAACATTCTCAAGAGGTCCGTTGATTTTTACGAGCGAATTCGTTGCATCACACCTTAACACACTAAATTAAGCCATCTACAACACTTCCCCAACACTCCAACACTACTCTCCAACACAATGAATACCTACAACACTCCCCCCCCCCAACACACCACACATTTAAACTCCTTTATAAATCTTGTTGTACATTCGGAACGTGTGACGTCAGGGGGCTCTCTGAAGACCTTCCAGACTGCTACACACCCCGGCCCTATCACACCACCTACACACCCCGGCCCTATCACACCACCTACACACCCCGGCCCTATCACACCACCTACACACCCCGGCCCTATCACACCACCCACACACCCCGGCCCTATCACACCACCTACACACCCCGGCCCTATCACCACCTACACACCCCGGCCCTATCACACACCTACACACCCGCCCATCACCACCTACACACCCTGGCCCTATCACACCACCTACACACCCCGGCCCTATCACACCACCCACACACCCCGGCCCTATCACACCACCTACACACCCCCGGCCCTATCACACCACCTACACACCCCGGCCCTATCACACCACCACACACCTCGGCCCTCACCCCTCCTTATCTTCTCATCAATCCCTTCCATTTCTCCATCCTTTCTCCCTCCTCCAACCCTCTTCCTTCTCCTCCATTCTCTCTCCCCATCCTCTCCTCCTTCCCACCCTCCCTTCCTTCCTTCACGTCGTCCCTATGAGTTTCATCATCATATGGGGTGACTACGTCAGACTCAAAGCTCCTCTCTCCCTACAGCATACAGTAACTCTCTCTCTCTCTCCCCCTCTCTCTCTCTCTCTCTCTCACGTATAATTAAAAGGAGGTATAATTAGTGTTCGTGTTAAGTTCTCTGCCACTTTCATCTCGAGAGACATTAATATTTCTGCTTTGTTTACATTCACCGAACAAGCACTTACTGGTGTTGTGAGAGGATGGGGAGTGGGGAGGGGAGGTGGGGAGGGAGGAGGAAGTGGGAGAGGTAAGAGGATGAGGGAGGGGGAGGTGAGGGGAGGCGAGTGAGTGGGCAAGTAAGAGGGACATGTGAGCGAGTGTCAATGGCCGGGGAGTGTGAGTGGCGGTAAGGGTGAATGGCCGAGGTGTGTGTGTGTGTGTGTGTGTGTGTGTGTGTGTGTGTGTGTGTGTGTGTGTGTGTGTGTGTGAGTATTCGTGAGTGTGTGGCTGAGTGCATGGGTGTAAGTGCATGGGTTTATGAGTGTATGGGTGAGTGTATGGTCAGTGAGGGTTGAGTAAGTGAGTCGGTGAGTGTGGAGGGACAGGAGTGGAGTACGTGGTCAGTGAGTGTGGAGTACGTGGGTCAGTGAGGTGGAGACGTGGGTCAGTGAGTGTGGTACGTGGGTCAGTGAGTGTGGAGTACGTGGGTCAGTGAGTGTTGGAGTACGTGGGTCGGTGAGTGTGGAGTACGTGGGTCGGTGAGTATTAGTGGTGGTCAGGTGAGTGTGGAGTACGTGGGTCGATGAATAATGGAGTACGTGGGTCAGTGAGTGTAGATGTGGGTCAGTGATGTGGTGTGGGTCGGTGAGTGTGGAGTACGTGGGTCAGTGAGTGTGGAGTACGTGGGTCAGTGAGTGTGGGCGTGAGTTCGTGGGCGTGTGGGCGTGATTAACGACTAGCGCCCAAACAAGCAGAGTGTTTTAAGATGTGGGTAAGACAAAGTATGTATGTTAAGGCGGTAATCCCTCACACCTCATGTAAACACAGCCTCATTAACACCTCATGGGGGGCTGTGTGGGTTGTTGTGTGGGTGGGTGGGTGTATTGTGGGGAGGCCGTGTGGGTGTGTTGTAGGAGCTTGTGGGAATGACGTGTTGTGGGGGGCTTGTGTGGGAGTGACGTGTTGTGGGGTGCTTGTGTGGGAGTGACGTGTTGTGGGGGCTTGTGGGAGTAACGTCGACTACCATCACCTAACAAGACACTATAATTACCCCAGACCAAGCAGAGCAGATCATCACCAGGACAGCCTCTCTCTCTTAGAAACCATGTAATTAATGCCTCTGTTGTTGTTCTCACACACACACACACACACACACACACACCTCAAGTGGATGTGGTAGGGCAAGTGGTATAGGGGAAGGGGCAGGAAAGAAGATTAGTTAATAAAGGGATTGGGAAAAAGTGGTAAGAAAGAGAAAGGAGGGAAGGGGAGAAAGGTGTGAGGTGGGGAAAAAGGGAAAGGAAGGGTGGTAGGAAAAGGGGAAGGGGGGGCAGAGGAGGGACAGCTGCGAGAGCGAGGCGTGGCCGACCCTGTGTCAACATGATCTCATATGTATTGTAATGAGGAGGTGACACAGGCGTCTCCCCACACAAATCCGACCACTGCCACCCACACACACCGCCCACTATACCACGCCACCCACCCACCCAGCCCACTTCCTCACTACTCTTCCTCACCCCTACACCTCCTCACCCCCTACACCTCCTCACCCCTACACCACCTCACCCCCTACACCTCCTCACCCCTACACCACCTCATCCCTACACCTCCTCAGCCATACACCTCCCTCACCCCCTACACCTCCTCACCCCTACACCTCCTCATCCCTACACCACCCTCACCCCTACACCTCACCTCACCCCTACACCACCTCATCCCTACCCCCACACCTGGTGAACTGAGTCGCTGCTTCAGGCCACCATTTCAGGCTGTTAATTACTTTACCTTACCGACAGCAGCAGGTTGGCACTACAGGAGGCTAGGACCCCCACAGTGCCACAGGTAAGTGCAGAGTGCCATAACTCTGGACTACAATCACGGAGAACACCTCTTGTGGCACTACTAGGCGGTCTGATACATACATACATACATACATACATACATACATACATACATACATATACAGTACAGTACATACATATACAGGGTACACAGACACACACACCACCACACTCCCCTAACACCAACCCACACTCCCCCAACACCTACCCACCACACTCCCCAACACCAACCCCACACTCCCCAACACCAACCCACACTCCCCCCAACACCAACCCACCACACTCCCCCAAAACCAACCCACCACACTCCCCCAACACCAACCCACCACACCTCCCCCAACACCACACACCACGCTCTCAAGGTCTTGCGAAGGACTGAAATCGGGTCGATAATCTTTGCGGCGACCCAAGTGTGTGTGTGTTTGTGTGTGTGTGTGTGTGGCCCGATCCTCCAGATGTACCCACGCCAGCCACGTCCTCAAAACGCACGCCCTCTACACCCACGCCAGCCGTCCCTCTAAACGCACGCCCCTACACCCACGCCAGCCACGTCCCTCTAAACGCACGCCCTCTACCCACGCCAGCCACGTCCCTCACACCCGCCAGCCACGTCCCTCTACGCACACCCTCTACACGCCAGCCACGTCCCTCTAAACGCACGCCCTCTACACCCACGCCAGCCACGTCCCTCTAAACGCACGCCCTCTACACCCCGCCAGCCACGTCCCTCTAAACGCACGCCCTCTACACCCACGCCAGCCACGTCCCTCTAAACGCACGCCCTCTACACCCACGACAGCCACGTCCCTTCTAAACGCACGTCCACTCTACACCCACGCCAGCCACGTCCACTCAACATCCACGTCATGCCTTACACCACCACCTACACACCTGTTTACCTCAAATAGGCTCCCATATCCCCTGAATCAGGTTCCAGGTACCAGGTTCCCTTGAATTAGGTTCCAGCTCCCCTTTCACCTAAAATAGGCTCCAGTGTCCCCTAAGTTAAGGTGGCGGCGCGGTGGGTCCCTGAGTGGTAGATGAGGGCGGGTACAGAACCATTTGTCAGGTCCGCTAAACTAACTTTTCACGAGAGTACAATGAAACTCTTTATCATGAGGCCCGCGTCCACTACACCCCCTCCACGACACCTCGCTACACCCACTCCACCTTATTACACTACACCCATATTACCCCACCCCCACTATTACACTAACGAGGTGAGGAGACACACAAACACCCTCATAACAGGTGTAGCCGAGGCAGGTTGAGTACACACAGGTAAAACAGGTGTAGTGGGGTGGCCAGAAGGTGATCAAGACTTAATGAGACAGGTGTGAACAACAGAGTAATGATGTATAATTGATGCTAATACTCCCAGTGATATAATTTTTTTTACAACACAAAACACTAATTACTTACCACACACAGGTGAGTAATTGAACAGGTAACAGTCAATACAGGTGTATCCTAAACTTACCTTATAACACGTGATATAATAATTTGAGGTTTTATATGATGATGCCTTCCTTGTCCACACCCCCCCCCACACATACCTTTCCTCTCTCCCCCACCCCCACAATATACTTCCTTACCTCCCCACCTCCCACATATATCCCACCCTCCCCCACCTCCCACATATACCTTCTCACCCCCACACACACACATACCTTCACACCCCACACACACACACACCATCCTCACTCTTGCCCCCACACCCCCCCACACACACACACACCATCCTCACCCTTGCCCCACACACACACACACACACACCATCCTCACTCTTGCCCCCCACACACACACACACACCATCCTCACTCCTTGCCCCCACACTCTTCCCCCACACACACCCCTGATGCCACTCTGCTGCAAGACAGAGACCAAAGTTGCAAAGATATATTAATTATATAAAGGAACAGAAAGGATCATAACTTATGGGTCAAGGTGTCTCCTGCCTCACCACACAGGTGACTCATCTGTGTGTGTGAGGGGAGGTTGGGGGTGGGGGGAGTGTGGGGGTGGGGGAGGTTGGGGGTGGGGAGGTTGGGGGTGGGGGAGGGGGGGGGTGGGGGAGGTTGGGGTGGGGGAGGTTGGGGGGGGTGGGGAGGTTGGGGGTGGGGGAGTGTTGGGGGGTGGGGGAGGTTGGGGGGGTGGGGAGTGTTGGGGTGGGGGGGAGGTTGGGGTGGGGGGAGGTTGGAGGGTGGGGGAGGTTGGGGGGTGGGGGGGAGGTTGGGGGGGGTGGAGGGAGTGTTGGGGGAGTTGGGGGTGGGGGAGGTTGGGGGGGGGTGGGGGAGGAGGGTGGGGGTGGGGTGTTGTGGGGGTGTTTGGGGGTGGGGGGAGTTGGGGGTGTGGGGAGTGTTGGGAGGGTGGGGGAGGTGGGGTGGGAGGGGGAGGTTGGGGAGTGGGGGAGTGTTGGGGAGGGGGTTGTTGGGGAGTGGGGGTTGTGGGGGAGTGGGGGTTGTGGGGGTGTGGGGTTGTGGGGGTGGGTGTTGGGGAGGGGGGAGTGTTGGGGGTGTGGGGTATGTGTCTCACCTTGTAATGCTTGAGGTGGCAGCAGAGGTGACCACGTGGCGACGGTCGAGCACGGACACGTTGTTACGGTGCCAGGTGACGTTGTTCCATTTGTCCATGGTGGTGGGCAACCCACACCTGAGCACCACGTTGGACCCCCCGCGCCGCCCACACTGTCCCGCCCTCCGCCGCCCATGTACCAGATATGCCTGAAACAAAACACACACATTAGTTATATGCAAATGAGATGAGTTTTTTAACCTAACATAACACTTACCACGGAGGACTCTGTGGTTTATATCATCGTCCACACGTACACACACACACACACACACACACGTTAGAAGCTCTAGTTAAAGCCGTTATCTATTGACAAAATTCTACGTATTAAAACACTCGCATTTCAATGTTATAATTTTGTTCATCAGGTGTGAATTAGTTCCTTCGTCTCATAGTTATTTAAAGTCATTTCTAGGAGACTGGTCGCTGAAGATATACTGTACTGCACATCTCAAGCGGAGTTCTGATTGGTTGCAGCTGGCGGTTCATCCTCAATACAAATTAACCGAAATCATTCGACTCAACAAACACACACACACAACCTGCCCGACTACACCGCCCTCCGTGATTTATTGAAAAGTCTCCAAAATTGGGTCACCAACAAGCACGTCACCATCAACCATACCAAGACCATGGTTAAGCACATCAACCTCTCCTCCGACCTTGTCCCACCTCCCTCCATTACTCTGGGCCCCGACACACTCCAGGTTGTGGACTCCACTAAGCCTCGGCATCACTATAGATAAAACTAAATTGTCAAATCCTCCAGTTCCTCGGAGTTCCTGCCCCCGAGCTCCTCAGTGTTTACTCAACATTCATACTCCCCAAGCTCACCTATGCCTCCCCTACCTGGAGTTCCTCCCTAAATGCCACACCTAGAACAAGTGCAAAAGAGGACAAGCAAGATTATTCTCTCCCCTTCCTACTCCACATATCAAGAAGCGCTCAACACACTGACCCTCCCGGCTCTTCTGACCATCACCACGACCTCATCTGCAAATTTGGCAAGAAGCTTGCACCATCCTCGACACCGGCTCCTACTACCACCCGAGATCCCTCGTCCGCGAATTGCTGTTCGACACCACAACTGCATCCAGCCGATACGAGCATGTACTGATCGCTATAAGAACAGCCCAGTCCCAACCATTGTAAAAATTATCAACAACTTGTAATCAACCAGTGTATTCACTCCCGGCCAACCTTACCTTTTAGCACTGTCACTATGTTGAAATGCCCTGCAGTATAACCTTCTCCCCACCTAGTTATTATATATCTTATTTGTATCACTTATGTTATTTGTTTATGATTTGTAAATCAAGAAACCCATTCCCCAATTATGTAACTGTTCATTTCAGCCTGGCTACGCTATGCCTTCAATAAACCGTTAATTATTATTATTATTATTATTATTATTATTATTATCAGTGCACACACACAAATTCGGAAATCAATCTACCAAGTCTTTGAAAATATATAAAACAGATACTTTCCTCTGTATATGTGTGTGTGTGTGTGTGTGTGTGTGTGTGTGTGTGTGTGTGTGTGTGTGTGTGTCACCGATGTCACTATAAACGGCATTCTACTCCCCAGTCCTCTTCCCCCACTTTACGGCTGCAACATAAAAATTTCTTCATTACTCCTGGGGTAAAATTTTCATCCCTGGGAACATAATGGTGCGTTAGTCTCCCCAGCGCCATTAGAGCAGAGTGTCTTGGCGTCACCCTGGCCACACACGCCTCTACAATATATGGTGGCAGGTATACTTTAGTGGCGCTGCTGGTGAAGGAAGGGCCTGGTGAAGGAAGGGGCCGGTGGTTAATGAAAGGTCTGGTGGTGAAGGGAAGGGCTTGGTGAAGGAAGGTGCCTGGTGAAATGGGGGCCTGCTGAAGTAAGGGGCCTGCTGAAGTAAGGGGCCTGCTGAAGTAAGGGGCCTGCTGAAGTAACGTGAAAAATTATGGTGAAGTAAGGACCTGGTGAGTGTTAAGCACCCCACCCCCCTCCCTCAAGACACCGGTGGGGGAGAGGCGTGAGTGTAGAGGCACCGTACGGGCATAAAGAGACAGTATGACCTCTCCCTCACACTGGGGAGTGCCAACACGTGGTGGCACTCCCTTCCCTTCACCCAGGTACAAAACAGCCATGTTCCCTCACTCCCCAACCACCATCCATCACCCCAACACCTCCTCACCCAACCACCCATCCTCACCAACCACCCTCCTCACCTAACCACCCATCCTCACCAACCACCCTCCTCACCCAATCACCCCTTCCTCACCCAACCACCTCACCAACCACCCCTCCCTCACTCAATCACCCTTCACCCCTCACTATATGGAGAAGAAAAATCCGTTATATCAGTGTCCGTTAGATGTAAAACCTCCTCTATCTAACGGACTATATAAATAATGAAAGTCCGTTATATCAAAGGATCCTCTATATATGACCCCCTTGTAACGGATTATATAGACAAGTTCGTTATATAGATGTGTCACTATACTAAACGCCACAGGTAGACTCAGGTGCGTTGTGGCCGCGGCTGTATACCATGTCCTCAAGAGAAGACAAGTGTTGCTTTAGTGTTCAGTAACATCAACCACACGTGCGTCACACCAGTGCGTCATACTTTGTGTCATACAAGCAAATCTGAGAAGAAATAAAACAAGAGATATTTGCTTATGCCTGGGAAAGAGGGGAGGGGGGTGGAGGAGGAGAGGTGGAGAGGAGAGGAGGGTGAGGTGGAGGGTGGAGGGAGGAGGGAGGGAGGAGGGAGAGGTGGGAAGGAGGAGGGTGGAGGAGAAGGGATGGAGGGGAGGGAGGGAGGAAGAGGGTGGAGAGAGAGGAGGAGGGAGGGAGGAGGGAGGGAGGGAGGGGAGTGGATGGGAGGGGGTGGAGGGAGGGGGTGGAGGGGGAGGGGGAGGTGGAGGAGGGAGGGTGGAGGGAGGAAGGGATGGAAGGGAGGGGAGGAGGGAAGGGGTGGGAGGGAGGGAGGGAGGGTGGAGAGGGGAGGAGGGAGGGGGGGTGGAGGGAGGGAAGGGGGTGGAGGGAGGGGAGGGAGGGAGGGAATGGGGATGGAGGGAGGGAGGAGGAATGGGGTGGAGGAGGAGGGAGGGAAGGGGTGGAGGGAGGGTGGAGGGAGGGGGGGAGGAGGGAGAGGGAAGGGGTGGAGGGAGGGGGTGGAGGGGAGGGTGGAGGAGGAAGCTAGGACGCATCTGTTAGTAGCGTAACGGATGACGACCATCTGACAGTAAAGGGAAGGTGGGCCCTGTGCAGTGGTCTCTCTCTCTCTCTCTCTCTCTCTCTCTCTCTCTCGGTCATCCACCAATGTTAATATAAAGGGGCAGTCATTAGTAGAACCCGCAGTAACATGGACTTTGTGTGTGTGTGTGTGTGTGTGTGTGTGTAATTGCGTAAATAAATATTTCTACAGGCGTCAGACAGTATACCTAAGAGCGTACGTGTCTGGGTAAACGTGTGACCAGGGCGTACCCTTCGTAACCCTACCACCACCACACGTCCATTAAGGGGTGAGTGGTAGGGGTGGTGATGTAGGCATAGGGGTGGTGGTGGTGGTGGTAGGGGTGGAGGTAGGGGTGGTGGTGGTGATGGTGGTAGAGGTGGTGGTGGTAGGGGTGTGGTGGTGGTGGTGATGGTGGTAGGGGTGGTGGTAGTAGGGATATGGGTGGTGGTGGTGGTGGTGGTGGGGTGAGGTGGGGGATGGTTGGTGATTGGTAGTGAGTGGTGGTGGTGAGGTGAAGTGGTGGTGGTGGAGTGGGGTGGTAGAGTTGGTGGTGAGTGAGGATAGGGGGTTGGTGGTGGGGTTGATGATGATTGGTGGGGTTATTTAGTGGTGGGGTTATTGTTGGTGGAGTTGATGTGGTGGTAGGGGGTTATTGAGAATTGGTGGGGTTGGTGGTGGTGGGGTTGTTGGTGGTGGTGGGTGCGTTGGTGGTGGGGTTATTGGTGGTGGTTGGGGTTGATTGGTGGTGGTGGGGTTGATTGGTGGTGGTGGGGAGTTGATTGGTGGTGGTGGGGTTATTGGTGATTGGTGGGGTTGATTGGTGGTGGTGGGGTTATTGGTGGTGGTTGGGGGTTGTTGGGTGGTGGTGGGGTTGTTGGTGGTGGTTAGGGGTTGATTGGTGATTGGTGGGGGTTGAGTGATTGGGTGGGGGTTGGTGGTGGGGTTATTGGTGGTGGTTGGGGGTTGGTGGTGGTGGTGGGGTTATTGGTGGTGGTGTTGGTGGTGGTGGGGTTGATGATTGGTGGTTGATTGGGGAGTTGATTGGTGGTGGTTGGGTGTGGTTATGGTGGTGGGGTTATTAGTGGTGGTGGGGTGTGATGTGGTGGTGGGGTTGGTGGTGGTGGGGATGTTGGTGGTGGTGGGGTTGTTGGTGGTGGTGGGTGGTGGTGGTGGTGGGGTTGTTGGTGGTGGTGGTGGGAGTTATTGAGTAGTGGTGGTGGGGGTTGGAGTGGTGGTGGTGGGAGATTGTTAGTGGTGGTGGTGGGGAGTTATCAGTAGTAGTGGTGGGATTGATAGTAGTGGTTGGGGTGTGGTGGTAGTGGTGGGGAGTTAGTGGTAGTGGTGGAGATGAGGTAGTGGTGATTAGTGGTAGTGGTGGTGGGGTATCAGTAGTGGTGGTGGGGTGTTAGTAGTGGTGGGTAGGGATTATCAGTGGTAGTGGTGGGAATGTTAGTGGTGGTGGGTTGGCAGTGGTGGTGGTAGGGGTTGATAGTGGTAGTGGTAGAATTTATCAGTAGTAGTGGTAGGGGTATTAGTAGTGGTGGTGGGGATATCAGTAGTAGTGGTGAGAGTTATTAGTGGTGGTGGGGGTGGCAGTAGTAGTGTTGGAATTATTAGTGGTGGTGGTGGGGATTATCAGTGGTAGTGGTGGGGATTGTTAAGTGGTGGTGGGGAGTTGTGATTAGTGGTGGTGGGGTATTAGTGAGTGGTGTGGGGAATTATTGGTGGTAGTGGTGGGGAGTTGTTAGTAGTAATTGGTGGGGTTGTTAGTGAGTAGTGGTAGGGGTTATCAGTGGTGGTGGTGGGAGTTGATTAGTGGTGGTTGAGATTGTAGGTAATGGTGGTAGGGGGTGTAGTAGTGAGTAGGGGTATTAGTGGTGGTGGGGAATTATTGAGTAGTGGTGGGAATTATTAGTAGTGGTAGGGGAATTATTAGTAGTGGTTAGGAATGTGGTAATAGTGGTAGAGTTATTAGTAGTGGTAGAATTATTAGTAGTGGTTGGGGTAGCAGTAATAGTGGTAGGGTAGTGGTAGGAATTATTAGTAGTGGTAGGGGTAGCAGGTAGTAGGGGTATTAGTAGTAGTGGTAGGGTAAAGTAGTGGTGGTAGAATTGTTAGTAGTAGTGGTAGAATTGATAGTAGTAGTGGTAGGTATTAGTGGTGGGGTATTAGTAGTAGTGGTAATTATTAGTAGTAGGGGTATTAGTAGTGGTGGTAGCGTATTAGTAGTAGTGGTAGGATTATTAGTAGTAGGGGTATTAGTGGTAGTGGTGAGGTATTAGTAGTAGGGGTATTAGTAGTAGTGGTAGGGAATTGTGATAGTATTTTCTGTAAGAAAGGAGAGTTGAAGGAAGTTATAGTTCGGAAATTGAAGAAATTTAGGAGGAGGTAAGAGAGGGCGGGCTGACCACCTAGCTAAGCTAATAGTGCTATGGTTGGGTCATGGGTTAGTTATTGTCTGTAGTAGGGATAGCAGTAGTAGTGGTGGGGAATATTAGTAGTGGTTGGATGCCCCCCCCCCCACCAACCCTTGGGAGGAGATGAATCCAGGAAGATGACGGAATGCTGTGAGACTCTCAGGCGGCCGGAGGTAACTGAACCCCACAGGCCCCAGCCGACCTCCGATGAATCGAGCTGGGTACACATTCCACCCTCCCTCCCCTCTCCTCCACCCACTATCCCCTCTCTCCCTCTTAACACTATCCCCCCTCTCTCCCTCCTCCACCTACCACTATCCCCTCTCCCTCCTCCCTCCTACTATCCCCCTATCTCCCTCCCTTACCACTATCTCTCCCTCCTTACCACTATCCCTCTCTCCCTCCTTATTCTATCCCCTCCCCTCTCCCTCCCTTACCCCCTATCCCTCCTTACTTCTCCCTCCCTCCCCTCATACTATCCCTATCTCCCTCCTTACCACTACCCTACTCCCTCTCTCCCTCCTTACTTCTATCCCCTTTCTCCCCTACCACCTCTATCACTATTCCTCTCTCCCTCCCTTACACTCTACCCCTCTCTCCTTACTATCACTATTCTCTCTCCCTCCCTTACTTCCTATCCCCCCTTCTCCCTCCCTTACCACTATCACTATTCCCTCTCTCCCTCCCTTACCTATCACTATTCCCTCTCTCCCTCCCTTACCACTATCCCACTATTCCTCTCCCTCCCTTATTCTCCCCTTTCTCCCTTACCTCTATCACTATTCCCTCTCTCCCTCCTTACCACTATCACTTTCTTCCTCTCTCCCTCCCTTCTCCCCTCTCTCCCTCCCTTACTTCTATCCCCTTTCTCCCTCCCTTCTCTATCACTATTCCCTCTCTCCCTCCTTACCACTATCACTATTCCCTCTCTCCCTCCCTTACCACCCTCACTATTCCTCTCTTCCCTCCCTTACCACTATCACTATTCCCCTCTCTCCCTCCCTTACCACTATTACCCCTCTCATCTCCCTCCCTTACCAACCTAGTCTCTCTCCCTTCCCTCCTTCCCTTTCATTCCCCCTCCTCACTTCCTTCCTACCTGAACGTCCTCCCTCCCTTATCTCACCCTTCTCCCTCCTTCTTTCACCTGCCCTCTAACTCCTTAGGACTCAATGATGTCCTAAACATTCCGTAAATAACAAGAAAATTCCGTAAATAGCACTGGCAATTCCCTAAATAACAAGAACATTCCATAAATAACACTGAACATTCCGTAAATAACAACAATATCCGTAAATTGCTTCATCATTGTGTAAATTATTCCGTAAACGTTGTATAATTGTGTAAATACCAGGAATACTTTGGGTAAATCTTCCCCTTATAAATCCCTCAAAGCGATTTACGTTTGGTGAATAAATAAATACCGATTAATTACTTTAAATTCAACAGAATTTTAAAATCGTCAGATAATTTAATCAATTAATTACTTCAAAAAATATATAAATTCTAACTAATTTTAAATCCAAAAATTAATTAAATAGTTAAAATTCATCCTCGTTTTTTCATAATTATTATTTAATCCTATAGAGAGTCCGTAATAGTCAAAAACAAAAACACCACTTACGTCACACATCAACTAATAATACAAACACACACACACACACACACACACACACACACACACACACACAAACAAACAATAAAAACAAACAATATTATTTTGGAGTTTGTGTATCTTACTATAAAAAACTAAAAATAAAGTAAAAATAAAACCCGAAATAAATAAATAAATAAATAAATAAATAAAGGCGTTTAATGACACATCACTAAGTGTGTTTCTGGTTCCCGTTTTCTGTGACAGCGAATATAAATTAGGGGGACTGTGTTAAGACGCGCTATCTTCACTCCCACATCACTTGTTTCTCCCTCCCTCCCTCCCCCTCCCTCCCCCCCCAACACCATCCGCCTTCTCATCCCCCCATCCTCCACACCCCATCTCCTCCTCCCCCCCCCTCCTTCTTCTTCTTCTTCTTCTTCTTCTTCCTTTAGCATTTTTTTTGATATGTTGAATATTTGTCATGATAAATTAGTTTTGTTTGTTTTTTTTTTCGGTCAGGATATTATTGTGTAGGTGTGTGTGTGTGTGTGTGTGGAGTGTGTGTGTGTGTGGTGGTGTGTGTGTGTGGGTGTGTGTGGTGTGTTGTGTGTGTGTGTGTGTAGTGTGTGTGTGTGTGTGGAGTGTGTGTGTGTGTGTGTGTAGGTGTGTGTGTGTGTGTGTGTGTGTAGGTGTGTGTGTGTGTGTGTGTGTGTAGGTGTGTGTGTGTGTGGGTGTGTGTGTGTGTGTGTGAGTGTGTGTGTGTGTGTGTGTGTGTGGGTGTGTGTGTGTGTGTGGGTGTGTGTGTGTGGTGTGTGTGTGTGGGTGTGTTTGTGTGTGTGGGTGTGTGTGTGTGTGTGTGTGGGTGTGTGTGTGTAGGTGTGTGTGTCAGCTCTCTCTCTCTCTCTCTCTCTCTCTCTTTGGGCACTTACTGTAAATTGCTTCTTAACACTGTAACATAGTGATAACTTATAATTCTTAAATATCTCTAAAATTACATAAATTATAAATTACTTAAAATACCCCCAAAATTCCCAAAATCACTAAAATCTCCCCAAGCCGAAAATTACTAAATTACTCCCAAATCTCTAAAACTACTTAAATAGCCTAAATCATTTAAAATCTCACCTAATTACTTAAAATACCCCAATGTCCCCCAAATAACAAATTACCTAAAATTACTTAAAATAGCCTAAACTAGTTGTATATATTCTTAAATAAACAGACATGCCTGGCCCTCACGGTCTTCCTGGCAGTGCAGTACAGTACAGTATATCGCTTTAATAGGGTAGGTAGCAGGTCGCATTACTAAGCAGGGTTAGGTCGCTTTAACAGGCATGCAGGTCACGGTCACTTTAACAGGCAGGTCACAGGTCGCTTCCAGGCAGGTCAGGTCGCTTTACCAGGCAGGTCTGAGTCGCTTACCAGGCAGGTCTGGGTCGCTTTACCAGGCAGGTCTGGTCGCTGGAGGTCTGGGTTGCTTTACCAGGCAGGTCCAGGTCGCTTACCAGGCAGGTCTGGGTTGCTTCTGAAGCAGGTCACAAGTCGCTTTAACAGGTAGGTCACAGTACTAAGCAGGTTACGGGTTGCTTTACATGTATGTTACAGGTCGCTTTAACTGGCAGGTTACAGGTCGCTTTCACAGGGTCAACGTGAGGTCTGGTCTGCCAATGTACAAGACATCAGCGCAAGCACGGGGACATCAGCGCTAACACGGGGACATCAGCGCTAACACGGGGACATCGCCAGAGGGACATCAGCGCTAACAAGGGACATCAGCGCTAACACGGGGACATCAGCGCTAACACGGGGACATCAGCGCTAACAAGGGGACATCAGCGCAGGGCACACGCACAGGACATCGCGCTAACACGGACATCAGCGCTAACACGGGGACATCGCGCTAACACGGGGACATCAGCGCTAACAGGGGACATCAGCGCTAACAGGGGACATCGCGCTAACACGGGGACATCAGCGCTAACGGGACATCAGCGCTAACAGGGACATCAGCGCTAACGCAACAAGGGGACATCGCGCTAACATCAACGCTAACAGGGGACATCAACGCTAACAGGGACATCAGCGCTAACAAGGGACATCAGCGCTAACAAGGGACATCAGCGCTAACACGGGGCATCAGCGCTAACACGGGGACATCAGCGCGAACAAGGGGACATCAGCGCTAACAAGGGGACATCAGCGCTAACACGGGGACATCGCTAACGGGACATCAGCGCTAACACGGGGACATCCAGCTAACAAGGGACATCAACGCTAACACGGGGACAACTAACGGGGACATCAGCGCTAACACGGGGACATCAGCGCTAACACGGGGACATCAGCGCGAACAAAGGGACATCAGCGCTAACGGGGACATCAGCGCTAACCGGGACATCAGCGCTAACACGGGCATCAGCGCTAACAAGGGACATCAACGCTAACAAGGGACATCAACGCTAACAGGGGACATCAGCGCTAACAAGGGGACATCGCGCTAACAAGGGGACATCAGCGCTAACACGGGACATCAGCGCTAACACGGGGACATCAGCGCTAACAAGGGGACATCAGCGCTAACAACGGGGACATCAGCGCTAACACGGAGGACATCAACGCTAACAGGGACATCAGCGCTAACAAGGGGACATCAACGCTAACAAGGGACATCAGCGCTCACAAGGGACATCAGCGCTAACAAGGGACATCAGCGCTAACACGGGGACATCAGCGCTAACACGGGGACATCAGCGCTAACAAGGGACATCAGCGCTAACAAGGGGACATCAGCGCTAACACGGGGACATCAGCGCTAACACGGGACATCCGCGCTAACACGGGGACATGGCAACACGGGACATCGCGCTAACACGGGTTCATAACACTAATACGAGGACATCAACGCAAACACGGGTTCATAAGCGCTAATACGGGGACATCGCGCTAACACGGGTTCATAAACTAATGCGAGACATCAGCGCAAACACGGGTTTAGCGCTAATGCGGGACATCAGCGCTAACACGGGTTATCGCGCACGGGTTCATAACGAGGACATCAACGCAAACACGGGTTCATAAGCGCTATGCGGGACATCATCGCTAACACGGGTTCCATAGCACTCTACGAGGACATCCGCAAACACGGGTTCACAACGCTAATACGGGGACATCAGCGCTAACACGGGTTCATAAGCGCTAACACGGGGACATCAGCGCTAACACGGGTTCATAAGCACTAATGCAGGGACATCAACCGCAAACACGGGTTCATAGCGCTAATACGGGACATCGCGCTAACACGGGTTAACAAAGCGCAACACGGGTTCTGCACCAACATCGCTAAACACGGGTTCATAAGCGCTAATACGGGGACATCATCGCTAACACGGGTTCATAAGCACTAACACGAGACATCAACGCAAACACGGGTTCGCGCTAACGCAGAACATGTCACGCACGGTTGTACTAACAACGCCTTCTTGATCACCGCTTCGATTCTGCGCTACGGTTCTGGCTACAGGTTCATAACTCTAACACGGGTTCATAACGCCTTCGCACACAGGTTCATAACCACACGGCGCGTTCATAAGCGCCACACGGGTTATGCTTTCACGAATTCGCAGCATAACACGGGTTCATAGCGCACACGGGTTAATAGCGCTAACACGGGTTCACAGCGATAACACAGCTATTGATTCATAACGCCTCACGGGTTCGCCAAGCGCTATTTTTGATTCGCCACTGTAACACGGGTTCACGCAGGCACTAACACGGGTTCATAAGCGCTAACACGTTTTCCCAAGCGCTACTAACAGGTTCGCAAGCGCTAACACGGGTTTCCCAGGCGCTAACACAGTTCATAAACGCTAACAGGTTCCATACCTAACCTTTCTTACGGGTTCGCCAAGCGCCAGCACGGGTTCCAAACGCGCTAACACAGGTTCATAGCGCTAACACGGGTTCTACGCACGGTTTCATAAGCGCTAACACGGGTTCATAAGCGCTAACGGGTTCACAAGCGCTAACACGGGTTCGCAGAGCGCCACACGGGTTCGCCTAGCTACAGTTCTGGCGCTAACACGGGTTCATAACATAACACGGGTTCATAGCCGTTCTAGCGCTAACACGGGTTCATAACGCACGTTCATAACACGGTCTCTTAACACGGGTTCATAACGTAACACGGTTCATAAGCGCTAACACGGGTTCATAAGCGCTAACACGGGTTCATAGCGCTAGCCTGGTGGAAAAATACGAACTAAGATTTGTAAACACACACATCTGGAGGTCCTTCGCCGTGTCACTAAATGTTGTGTACCACTAACGTCATTTGTATATTTTTAACATTGTCTGGTGTGTATTTGTCAACAAGCCGTTAATACAATGATAAAATAATAACAATAATAATAATGATAACAACATAATAATAATAGTAAAAATAATAATAATAATAATAATAATATATAATAATAATAATAATAATAATAAGTTAGGTCACAGAAGACAAATTAATCCATACAATCCTTAACAAAACTCTTAGTGGTCCAAACAATTACAACAATTTACTAACTCGAGGTCAATATATTATGAGGTCATATAAGGTCAAGTTAGTAGATGTATATCATAACCTATATAATAGTGATGCTGGGGTATATGGTAGCCTATATTAGTGCCATGAAAAAAATAGTATATATGTTTTATTGGTTAGAATATATTTAAATGTGTGTGTGTGGGTGTGTGTGTGGGTGTGTGTGTGTGTGTGTGTGTGTGACAGTACAAGGTGGCAGACTAGTGAGGACTGCAGGAAGAGGACTGGGAGGAGGAGGAGAAAACTAACAGTGGCTGCGAGAGCACCTGCACCATGACTAGAAAGGTTGAAGAGCGTTATATGGTTATAGAAAGAAGTATTATGGTGAAAGAATCAGGTGAGTGGACGCCCTCTCTCCCTCACCATCTCCAACACCACTAACGTCACCACCTCACCACTAACGTCACCACCACAGCTAACAGGGACAGGTAGGTACTAAACTACTACTAGACAGTGAGCAGTGAAATCTCTCTCTCTCTCTCTCTCTCTCTCTCTCTCTCTCTCTCTCTCATTTCGGTGATCGCTGGCTCCCACCTTCAATAGCCCCACCAGTAATTCAGTCTATGAACTACCTCTTCAGTAGTAGGGTGGGCAGGAGCTGGGAGGCGGGATAAGCTGGCTTGATGGGCAGGGCAGGGGCAGGGCAGGGCAGGGGCAGTAGTAGTTGCCATCAGGTTGGTGTGGTGGTGGTGGTAAGGCTCTGTTCTCTAGTCTTGCAGAAAATGGGCTGAGGCGAGAACAGTTGCCACTCGCAGGTCCGAATGTTGTGAATCCGACCTTCCCGCTGCCTGGCGCAGGCCTACCTCGCTACCCCACCGTGCCCAAACCCCCTCCTCCTCCTCACCACACCTGCCAACAGTATGGTGTCACCACCACCACAAGCCAAACACCCTGTACCTTGGCACCAGCCGCCTCCCCGCCATCAGTGACGTTCTCATCACCTCACCAACACCCACCATCTTCTTTTTAACTGTTTAAGCAGACGGCTTCTGTGTCAACCAGTCACCACCGCCTACCACATCGTCTACCACTCATCACCGCCCACCGCTCACCACACATCTACTCATCACCACCCACCACGCACCCATCACACCACCCACCCTCACCACCGTCTACCACTCACCACACCGCCCACCACCACCTCTACCCTCATCACACCCACCGCCACCACACCGTCTACCACTCATCACACCACCCACCACACCGCCCACCACTCATCACACCGCCCACCACTCACCACACCGTCTACCACTCACCCACCACACCACCCTACACCGCCCACTACACCGCCCACCACACCGTCACACTCATCACACCACCCACCACACAACCCACTCACCACCGTCTACCACTCACCCACCGCCCACCACCAACCATACATTACAGTCACCACACTTACTACACAACCACACTGCCCACGACCAAACAATCACAACCCACACCATCACACACACACACCACCACCACAACCCAAACCATCACAACCACACCACAACCCACCGCCACCACAACCCACACCGCCACCACAACCCACCACCACAACCCACACCACCACCACAGCCCACACCACCACCACAACCCACACCGCCACCACACCCACCCACCACACAACCACCACCACCCATACCGCCACCACAACCCACACCATCACACCCACGCAGCCCCACAGCCCAAACCATCACAACCACACCACACCACAACCCACACCGCCACACAACCACCATCACCACACCCACACCACCACACCAAACCATCACAACCACACCACCACCACAGCCCACACCATCACCACAACCCATACCGCCACCTGACCCACCATCACACACCACCACCACAACCCACACCGCCACCCACAGCCCACACCATCACCACAACCCACACCACCACCACCACAACCCAAACCATCACAACCACATCACCACAACCACACCATCACCACAACCCATACCCATACAACCCACACCATCACACCCACATCGCCCACGGCAATCCATCACCACACCACCACCACACCCACGCCGCCCCAGCCACACCATCACCACAGCCCACACACCGCCACCACAACCCACACCACCACAGCCACACCACCACCACACCCACACCACCACCACAACCCACACCGCCATCACAGCCACACCATCACCACCCAACCCACACCGCCATCACAGCCCACACCATCACTACAGCCCACACCGCCACCTGACCCACACCGCCACCACAACCCACCGCCACCACAACCCACACCCACCACAACCCACACCACCACCACACCGCCAGATCCCCTGACCCACACCACCCAATCACACCACCACACCCGCCGCCCCACAACCACACCACCACACCCACGCCGCCCCACAACCCACCACCACACCCACGCCGCCCCTGACCCACACCATCACACCCACGCCGCCCTCAACCCACACCATCACACCCGCCGCCCCACAACCCACACCATCACACCCACGCGCCCCACAACCCACCATCACACCACGCCGCCCCACAACCCAACCCCCACATTCAACACAGAAGCTGAAACCCATAACAGTCTAAAAAGACAGTCAGCCTTATAACTCGCCAACCCCGCTGTCACGACCCTCATACCCACACCTACCCATTTACCCACCCACTCCTACCCCACCCACCCTACCCACTTAACCTACCATATCTCCAATATACCTACATCCACACGACTTCATATTTTTCCTATAACCATTCTCAGTTTTAACTATCAGACGCTCAACACACACAGTGACAACATGGGCGTGACCTCCTCCTCCTCCCGTAGCCTCCCTCTCCTCACTACAGCTGTACTCTACATTTGTTTGCTGTACCCGTCCCGCCGCCTGTTGCTGTACCCCGCCCCGCCCGCCCCGCCCGCTGCGTGTTGCTGTAACCCGCCCTGCCGCCTGTTCCTGTAACTGTAGCAACCTGCTACTGTTAAATCCTATTTATATTCCTGACAGTCCATATGCTGCTGCTACTACTACCACTGCTGCTACTGCTGCTGCTGCTGCTGCTACTACTACTATTGCTGCTACTTTTTTGGCATGACCTCCAAACTCCCCTTATAGCCACACCTTCGCCACCATGTTATTGCCTTAATATTAAATATCCAATACATAAGTAGCTATCCTATCCGTGTTGAGTTAGTTGAGCCGCAGATCTATGTGGCACTCAGTGACTGTAGCCTCATAGTCAATATCTGCAACAGTTGTCGGCTTTGGGGCCGATGCTCTCGTTCCCTGAGGCGAAACAAAGCCGACCGAAAGAGAAAGGACAGTCGACATCTCATCCAGGCTGTAACATAACTTCTGGGCTGCTGCTTCTGTTCGGAGATCACCTCCGCAGGTCTGGCGTAGAAACATCTTGCACTTAGGCCCATCCACCAGAGGTTGTGAACACTAGAGTGACTGCTTCGATCAACGTTCTAAATTCTCTCCCGTATGCCCTTATCTTGTCGTTCTACTACTACTACTACTACTACTACTACTACTACTACTACTACACTACTGCTACTACTACTACTGCTGCTGCTGCTAATAATAATAATAATATTAATAATTTGCTATTACCGATCATGAATCGCTTTGTGTATGTGTGTGTGTGTGTGTGTGTGTGTGTGTGTGTGTGTGTGTGTGTACCGTGAAGGACTCATCTCTCACAGTGCCCCTCCCTGCTGGCTGAAGCAGAGCACTGACCTGTACCCCCCTCCCACAACCTTTAATCAACGTCCGCGCAACGTAACAGTAGTCGATATGATATTCTGAGCGTTGATCACGTGGTGTTAAATAGGCGTTGAAACCTCTATATAGTGTTTATAGGATGAATCCTTTACAAGCTTTCTACAGTGTTGGAATACTATGAGATGTTACGTCAGTATATTCCACCACGTACAGTATAACTCATCTCACGTACAGTATATTTGATCTCCGGACAGTATACTCCATCACGTACAGTATCCCCACCACGTACAGCATACCCCACATGCAATATACCACGTACAGTAAACCTCACCACGCACAGTAAACCTCACCACACAGTATACCCCACGTACAGCATACCCACACGTTACCAGTATACCCCACGTACAGTATGCCCACGTACAGTAAACCTCACCACGCACAGCATGCCCCACGTACAGCATACCCCACCACGTACAGTATGCCCACTACGTACAGTATGCCCCCACACGTACAGTATACCACCAGTACAGAACACCACACCACGTGCCGGTATCCACCACGTACAGTATGCCCCACCACGTACAGCATACCTCACCACATTACCAGTATGCCCCCACACGTACAGTATACCCACCACGTACAGTATGCCCCACCACGCAGAACACCCACACCACGTACAGTATGCCCACCACGTACAGTATGCCCCACCACGTACAGTAAACCCTCACCACGTACAGCATGCCACCACGGCAGTATACCCAACACGTACAGAAGCCACACCACGTACAGTATACCCGCACCACGTAAAGTATACCCCACCATGCACAGAACACCACACCACGTACAGACAGTACACCAGCGAAAGTATGCCCACCACGTACAGCATGTCTCACCACGTACAGATATACCCCACCACGTATGCAGAACCCCACCACGTACAGAAAGCACCCCACCACGCAGAACACCACACCACGCATCAGTATAACCCCACCACGTACAGTATGCCCCACCACGTACAGGCTATCACGTACAAAGATCTCACCACGCAGTATACCACTCACCCAAGAACATCCAAACCTGATGTTGATGTTGTCAGCCGTTTTAATGTTGATGTCAGCTGTTTAGTGTTGATGTCAAGTTGAAATGTTTGTGTTATTGGCTGATTGTTATGTTGTCAGCCATTGTTGATGCTGAATGTTTTTTATGTTGTCAGCTGTTTGGTGTTGATGTCAGCTATTTGTTTCTATGTTGTCAGCTGTTTGTGTTGATGTCAGTTAATTATATTGACCTCTACTCTCCATGGCCCCTCCCTCCTCCCTCCCTCCTGCGTGTGTGTGTGGTGGTTTACAACCAGGTGATGTCAGTGAGAGAACTTACCTGGGAGGTATGTGAGCACACTAATTACCCCACACCTTAACACACATCACCTGTCCTCCAAAGGTCCCTCAACCACGGTGATATTAACAAAATATCAACAGTCTCTCTTCGTGTGTGTGTGTGTGTACAGGTATTAGAGCCTGCAACAGGTAGCCCCAGCATCTCGCTTCATTAATTATACATGAGTGACAAAATGGGCATGGAGGCCTGAGGTGGTGTGGTACACACACACACACACACACACACACACACACACACACAACACACACACACACACCACCATGAACGGACTACGGCTTAAAGAAGTTCCCTTCCATTCAGCAACATTCTACACCAAGCAGTCCTTCAGTAGTGGGGCCATATGCGCTCTTGGAGGACACCCACAAGACGGTGTTGAGGTGACCGGGGGGAGGTAAAGGTTGAGGGTGAGGATGGAGAATGGAGGGGAGGGAGAGGAGGGGGTGGGGAAGAGGGGAGGGGAAAGGGTGGAGGGAGGGTGTGGACATGGGTTGGAGGTAGGAGGAGGGAGGATGAGGGAGAGGGGAGTGGAGAGAGGAGGAGAGATAAGGAGAGGGGGAGAGGTTGGAGGGGTGGAGAAAGGCTGGAGGGAAGAGGAACAAGAGGGTGTCAGTTCTAGTGTTTTAGTTACGTTGAGAAAATTTGCATCACCTGAAGATTAACTCCCCATTTATTTCACCCGATGATTTATCACCTTAATCCTACCAGAGGGTGTTAAAGGCAGGCAAAGATAAAACTTTTAAAACAATAACAAAACACATCCTCAAACAACATCCACAGTAACATCCAGGCAGTCGGGTCCAGAAATGGCGGCGAGCCAGACTAAATACTGAGAAATACCGCACAATATTATATAATTTTCGACGAGTTGCGTAAGATGAGGTATATAATAATTGTTGAATATGTAAAAGATTCTCTTCCAAGTTTTGCAGTACAATAACTCGTTGTTTTGTTGTTCTTGGCGAAAACTTATTTTTACAGGAACTTTTATTTTTTTGGAAACTATTTTTTACGCGGGAACTTTTTATTTTTTTTGGGGGTGGGAACTTTTTTACATGGGAACTTTATTTTTTTTATGGAACTTGTTTTGATATAGACGGAACTATCTCAGTCTGTTGTTAGTGTCTTACGCGGAAACACATCTATTTTTAGTTCACGAGAGTTCTTTTGGCGAGGCAAAAAACACGGTTAAGTCGAAGAGGTTTGGTACGTCTCATTGATTAACCACTAACCTGGTACTGATTACGTCATAGATGAGAGGGAGGAGGCCACCCATCAACCTTAACCTCCTTACGTCCCAGAAGGTCACGCACCCTAGAAACACAATGCACCCCTAGAAATACGTCACACACCGAGGAACACGTCACAAAACCCAAGGAATGGAAACCAGTATTAAACAGGGCGAACAGTGTCAAGCCAGGAGAACAACTCAATAGTAACAGTCGTACCCAGTTAACCTTCACACAGTGAGGTCCCAGGTACCCAGTGATAACGGCCCGTGAGACCCAACAACAACCAGCGATGTGTTAATCCGTCCACGACAGAAGGCCTGTGACCACACCTCACTCATATAACACCATCTGTGAGGAATTACACACCACGTCAAGTCCTCATAACACCATCTGTGAGAATACTACACCACGTGAGGCCCTCATAACACCATCTGTGAGGAATTATCACACCACGTGGTCCTCATCCACACCATCTGTGAGGGAATTACTACACCGTGAGGTCCTCATAACACCAACTGGGGAACTACTACACCACGTGAGGTCCTTCCCAACACCCATCTGGGAGAGTTACTACACCACGTGTTTGCTGTTCAACACTTACATTACTCTGTATTTCACTGTATGTTCTTCACTTTCTCTAATAAGGCTTTTACAAAACCACCAACGTAATGTACAAGCATCCTATGTCCAATGTATATTTTCATCCCCGCCGCAGAACTTTCAATAAACCGCACTATTATTATTACAAATAAGACACGTCAACAACACACCCCCAGCACGCCACACACCCCGAAAAAACGCCACCACCCAAAGAACACGCCCTATAAACAAGCCACGCACCCTAGAAACACGCCACGCAATAAACACGCCACCCCTAAATACACACACCCAGAAACACGTCACGCACCCTAGAAACACGCACACACGAGAGAGATTATTTTTTTGCATGTGGGTTACAAGGACATACAAACTAACGGACAGACAGCATTACAGAGGGTGATTGCATGAGGCCTCAACTTCCGTGCGGGTCCAGAGAAGGGATGGATGGAGGGAGGAGGAGGGAGGAGGGGAGGAGGGTAGGAGGGGAGGGGAGAGGATGGAGGGAGGTGGAGTCAGTAAGGAAGGAGGAGGAAGTAGGTGGAGAAAGGAGGAAACAGCAGGACAAGGGGACGTGGAGAGCCGCGTGAGGAGGAGGAGGCAACTAAGGGTGAAGAGGCACGGCCATGTCTCAGGGAGGGAGGGAGGGAGGAACGCGTGGGGGTTTGTGGAGGGAAAGGAGGGAGGGGATGAGGGTAAGGAAGAGTAGTGAGAGGGGAGGAGGTAAAGAAGAGTGCCGCCATATTAGTACAGGAGTCGCCTGGGTTAAAGTCACACTGAAAGGAGACGTTACTGTTGATTGAGGAGACGACGCCTGTTGCTGGGGTGGCCCGGCCCTGAGACCTGGCCCACGACCTGAGACCTGGCCCACGGCCTGAACCTGGCAGACCCTGAGACCTGGCCCACGGCCTGAGACCTGGCCCGGCCTGGGGCCTGGCCCGACCTGAGACCTGGCCCCACGACCGAGACCTGGCCCACGGCCTGAGACCTGGCCCACGACCCAGAGACCTGGCCCACGGCCTGAAGACGGCCCACGACCCTGAGACCTGGCCCACGGCCCTGAGACCTGGCCCCGACCCTCATCTGTGCGGATTCACGACCGAACCTGACATGACCACGGATTCACGACCTGACCCTGACATGACCCCGGATTCACATCACAGCCCTGACATGATCACGGATTCACGACCTGACCCTGACATGACCAGGATTCACGACCCGACCCTGACATGACCACGGATTCACGACCTGACCCTGACATGACCACGGATTCACGACCTGACCCTGACATGACCCCGGATTCACGACCTGACCCTGACATGACCACGGATTCACGACCTGACCCTGACATGACCAAGGATTCACAACCTGGCCCTGGATTCACTCTTCCTTAACCTCTATAACCAATCGTTCTATATAACTCGTCAAACGTTTTACAGCTTAACGAAAAATACGCTTGAGCTTAACGCAAAATAAATCGTATGAGATCTGAACGTCCACCGGGGGGAAAAAATCTCAATGAAAATAAAAAGCTTTAAAGAGCTTAAGGCAAATCTAAGGCTAGGAAGCTTAAACACAAAAAGAAAATTAAGCCCTTGGCGCAAAATAAAACGTTGGACTTACCGCAAAAACTATTCTAGTGCTTAACGCGAAAATGTTTAATTACCGCGAAAATAGGTTGGCTTAAAAAAATATATATAGATAGTTTAACATATCAGATATACTCACTTAATGCAAAATATTCGCTTAACACAAAATATTCGTTAAACTCAAAAATATTCGTTAAACCAAAAATATTCGTTAAACCCAAAAATATTCGTTAAACTAAAAATATTCGTTAAACTCAAAAATATTCGTTAAACTAAAAATATTCGTTAAACTCAAAAATATTCGTTAAACTAAAAAATATTCGTTAAACTCAAAAATATTCGCTTAACACAGAAATATTCGCTTCAGGTAAACAAATATTCGGATAATGCAAAAAAAAATAATATATATAAAATATTCACAATTAAATTTAGTAAACTGTTGAAGCCACTTGGGGGAAATACACAAGTTGTATACCTGTCAAACTTACACACACAAGTACGTTTGAGTTGTACTTATGAGTTTGTGGTTGTGTTGAGGAAGAGTAACAGACATAGATACAGACATAGATAGATAGTTTCAGATACAGACAGATATAATAGACATACCTGGAGTAAGTTCAGATATTACACTCACTGACTCGCTGCTCTCTGTGCCTGTGAAATAAACAACAACAACACTAATATTATGAACAACACTGATGAACACACGCTAACACACACTGATGACACACGCTAACAACACACTGATGAACACACGCTAACAACACTGATGAACACGCTAACAACACACTGATGAACACGGAGATGGTAATACACTTCATATACACACCATTATTCCTGTTTATAAAACCTAAACCATTCACCAAACAGCACATATAAAGTCAGTTAGACCAATGAGAAGCGACCTCCAGGAAACAAATGAGATTTGGCTTCTACCCAAGACCAACCAATGAATGGAGAACCTTCACTGTAGTGGCTTTTCTCTTCCTCTCTCTCCTCCGCCTCCTGCCTATTCAGCCAGTCTAATCCAAACACCATAACATTCCCAACTTTGGTAAAAAAAATCGCCGCCAGCGTACAAGGATGCATTACGCACGTGTTATTTCAGGGCAAAATTAATCGGCGGATAATCGCCTCCACCAAACATAATTTGCATATTCCTTTATACGTGAGCAGAACTGGCGAGGCAAAGCGCGCAGCGCACGCCCGCACACGCGCACGCACACACACACACACGCGCGCACACACACACTTTTATTTACACGTCTCCAACGATGAAGGAAGGAGGCTGGTGCGGCAGGGTACAACAAGGCAAGGAAAGGCAAGGCAAGGCAAGGCAGGGCAGGGCAGGGCAGGGGCGGGCGGGCAGGCAGGCAGGCACAAGGCAAGGCAGGCAGGGCAGGCAAGCAGAGGCAAGGGCAAGGCAGGGCAAGACAGGGCGAGGCAGATGGAGGTATGGGCAGGGGTTTAAGGTGGCAAGGTAGGATAGGGCATGGCAACGTGTAGGGTGAGGTGGGGAGTGAGCAGGTCAGTGTCGCCCTAGCTGGATCACCGCCCCCACCATGTAAAGAACATCCTGTGTGTGTGTCTGTACCATGACAGTGGTGTAGGCGAGGTATTATAAGCCCCCACCATCCATCACTCCACCCTCTCACCTCTCTCTCTCACCACCTCTCTCACCTTTCCTCTAACTACAAATCAACCCTCCCTCATCCTTCCACAGGTTACAGGTACAGGTTACAGGTACAGGAGGCAGAAGGTGTATCCCCTGTGTACCCTGAAGGTGTGCCCTCCCCCTCCGGCAACACCTCCATTTAATGAGGTTTTGTAACATGACTCTCGCCACCACAGGGCAGCCCGGAAAAGAGAGACTTTAGTGATATCATCTTGAGCGAGGTGAGCCACACCCCCTTGACATGTGCCACACCCTTGAACACTGTCCACACCCCTGACATGTGCCACACCCTTGAACACTGTGCCACCCCTTGACACTGTCCCACCCCTGACACTGTGCACCCCCTTGAACACTGTGCCACACCCTTGCTGCCCACCGACATTGTGCCCAACCTGCCAGACACTGTCCACACCCCTACATTGTCCACCCCTACTGACACCCTTGACATTGTGCCATACCTTGAACACTGCGCCACCCCTTGACACTGTGCCACACCCTTGAGCACTGTGTCACACCCCTTGAACCTCCTAGCAACCATTTCTGCGTGTTGTGTATCGTGTTTGTGTGTGTTGTGTTGTAGTGTTTGTGTTGTGTGTCATGTTGTGTATTGTATATTTGTGTTTGTGTATGTTTGTTGTGTGTTGTTGTGTTTGAGTTGTGTTGTGCTGTGTTGCGTGATGGTGTTGTGTTGTGGTTGTGTTGTGTGTTGCTGTGTTATGTGTTGCTGTGTTTGTGTTTTTGTTGTTGTGTTTGTGTTGTGTGTTGCTGTATTTATGTTGTGTGCTGCTGTGTTGTGTGTTTCTGTGTTTGTGTGTTGTGTTTTGTGTGTTGCATGTCTGTGTTGTGTTGTGTGTTTCTGTGTTTGTATTTGTGTGTTGCTGTGTTTGTGTTTGTGCTGCTGTGTTTGTGTTGTGTGCTGCTGTGTTGTGTGTTGCTGTGTTTGTGTTTCTGTGTTGTGTTGCTGTGTTGTGTTTTGCTGTGTTGTGTGTTGCTGTGTTGCTGTGTTGTGTGTTGCTGTGTTGTGTTGCTGTGTTGTGTGTTGCTGTGTTGTGTGTTGCTGTGTTTTGTGTTGCTGTGTGTTGTGTGTTGCTGTGTTTGTGTTGCTGTGTTGTGTGTTGCTGTGTGCGTGTTGCTGTGTTGTGTGTTGCTGTTTTTGTGTGTTGCTGTGTTGTGTGTTTGTGTGTTGCTGTGTTTGTTTTGCTGTGTTGCGTGTTGCTGTGTTTGTGTGTTGCTGTATGTTGTGTTTTGCTGTTTTGTGTGTTGCTGTGTTGTGTGTTTCTGTGTTTTGTGTTGCTGTGTTTGTGTTGCTGTGTTGGTGTTGCTGTGTTTGTGTGTGCGTGTTTGTGTTGCTGTGTTTGTGTTGTGTGTTGCTGTGTTGTGTGTTGCTGTGTTGTGTGTTGCTGTGTTGTGTGTTGCTGTGTTGTGTGTTGCTGTGTTTGTGTTGCTGTGTTTGTGTTGTGTGTTGCTGTGTTGTGTGTTGCTGTGTTGTGTGTTTGCTGTTGTGTGTTGCTGTGTTGTGTGTTGCTGTGTTGTGTGTTGCTGTTGTTGTGTGTTGCTGTTTTGTGTGTTGCTGTATTTGTGTGTTGCTGTTGTGTGTTGCTGTGTTGTGTGTGTGTTGCTGTGTTGTGTGTTGCTGTATTTGTGTGTTGCTGTGTTGTGTGTTGCTGTGTTGTGTGTTGCTGTGTGTGTGTTGCTGTGTTGTGTGTTGCTGTGTTTGTGTTGCTGTGTTGTTGTGTGTTGCTGTGTGTGTGTTGCTGTGTTGTGTGTTGCTGTGTTGCATGTTGCTGTGTTGCGTGTTCTGTGTTGCGTGTTGCTGTGTTGTGTGTTGCTGTGTTTGTGTTGTGTGTTGCTGTGTTGTGTGTTGCTGTTTGTGTTGCTGTGTTGCGTGTTGCTGTGTTGCTGTGTTGCTGTGTTTTGTGTATGTTGCTGTGTTTGTGTGTTGCTGTTGTGTGTTGCTGTGTTGTGTGTTGCTGTGTTTGTGTTGTGTGTTGCTGTGTTGTGTGTTGCTGTGTTTGTGTTGCTGTGTTGTGTGTTGCTGTGTTGTTTGTGTTTATGTGTTGTGTGTTGCTGTGTTGTGTTGCTGTGTTGTGTGTTGCTGTGTTGTGTGTTGCTGTGTTGTGTGTTGCTGTGTTGTGTGTTGCTGTGTTTGTGTTGCTGTGTTGTGTGTTGCTGTGTTTGTGTTGCTGTGTTGTGTGTTGCTGTGTTGTGTGTTGCTGTGTTGTGTGTTTGCTGTGTTGTGTGTTGCTGTGTTGTGTGTTGCTGTGTTGTGTGTTGCTGTGTTTGTGTGTTGCTGTGTTGTGTGTGTTGCTGTGTTTGTGTTGCTGTGTTGTGTGTTGCTGTGTTGTGTGTTGCTGTGTTGTGTGTTGTGTGTTGCTGTGTTGTGTGTTGCTGTGTTGTGTGTTGCTGTGTTGTGTGTTGCTGTGTTGTGTGTTGCTGTGTTTGTGTGTTGCTGTGTTGTGTGTTGCTGTGTTTTGTGTTGCTGTGTTTGTGTTATTATTAGCGCAGATTATGATCTTACATTTGTTTACATTATTTTAATTCTTCCTTCTATCCTCTCTAACTTAATTCCTTCATTTCCTTTTCCTTCCTTCCTTCCTTCCCCCAGGTCTTCCTTCTTTCCTCTATCCCTTCCCTCTTTCCTCCTCCCTCCTCCTCTTTTCACCTCCTCCTCTCCTCCTTACTTCTCCCTCCTTCTTCTCTCCTTCTTCCTCCCTCCCTTTCCTTCTACCAATCAGGTGTGAATGGACTCCCTCCCTGAGTGGCCAGGACGGGTAGTGTAGTACGATGACTTAACCCTCGAGTACGATGACTTAAACCCCTGACTACGATGACTTAAACCCCTATCTACGATGACTTAAACCCCTGAGTACGACTTAAACCCCTGAGTACGATGACTTAAACCCCTGAGTACGACTTAGAACCCCTACCGATGGCTAACCCCTGAGTACGATGACTCTAGTCCTAACGGGCATCTGGAATATCACCCCCCCTCCCGCACCATTACTGAGAGAGTGTGAGGGGAGGTCGTTCTCGCCCTGGATAAGTTGTTGTGAGAGGGAGTGTGAGGGAGGTGAGGGATGGGGGTGGTAGGGAAAGGAGAGAGAGAGACAAAGCAATTTTCCCTAACAAACAGATTAAATAAATATTGTTCATGTGCGCAGTAGTGAACCCTCAGTGTCTCTTACTTCACTCTCCTTGCCTCTCTTACTTCACTCTCCTTGCCTCTCCTTCCTCTCTTCTCCTCTCTTACTTCCTCCTTGCCTCTTTACTTCACTCTCTTTCTCTCTTACTTCCTCTCCTTGCCTCTCTTACTTCCTCTCCTTGCCTCTCTTACTTCACTCTCCTTGCCTCTCTCTTACTTCCTCTCCTTGCCTCTCTTACTTCCTCTCCTTCACCTCTCTCTTACTTCCTCTCCTTTCCCTTCCTCTCCTTGCCTCTCTTACTTACTCTCCTTGCCTCTCTCTTACTTCACTCTCCTTGCCTTTCCCTTACATGAGTATTATCTTCCAATCCTTACATAAAATTTTGCTCACGGTTGAGATGAAAAATAACCTAACCTAACGTAACCTAACGTAACATAACTTAACCTAACATAACGTAACCTTAACATCGTAACGTAACATAACATAACGTAACTAACATAACATAACCTAAACCTAACATAACGTAACTTAACATAACGTAACGTAAACCTTAACATAACGTAACCTTAACATAACCTAAACCTAACATAACGTATAACATAACGCCCAGTAACCAACATAACTCTCATACCTTATAACTTAGCATAACATAACATGTGTAATATAACCTAACCTAAACCTAACATAACATCAACATAATAACACTTAACATAATATAACCCTATCTAACCACAACATAACATTGTAACATAACATAACCATAACATAACCTAAACCTAACAGTAACCTGTAACACAGCATGTAACCTTCTACAACCCTATACTTTAACATACTAACAACCAACATAACCTAACACAACCCTAACATAACGTAACGCCCAGCATACACGTACCTTAACATAACCTAACCTAACCTAACATTAACATTCGCAACAACATGTACCAACCCTAACCTAAACCCTACAACGCCAGCACTAACACCAACATAACTAACTTAATATAACCTAACCTAAACCTAACATAACATAACGTAAACCTTAACATAACGTAACCTAAGCCTAACATACGTAACCTTAACATAACGTAACTAACGCTAACATAACGTAACCAACATAACGTAACCTTAACAACTAACCTAAACCTATTAACATACCAACGTAACAACATACCTAAACCTAACATAACGTAACATGTAACATAACGTAACGTAACATAACGTAACCAACATAACCATAACCTAAACACAACATAACATTAACCTTAACATAAGTAACCTTAACATACTAACCTAAACCTAACATAACGTAACCTAAACATAAACATAACACCTAATATAACCTAACATAAAGTAACCTTAACATAACGTAACCTAAACTAAACATAACGTAACCTTTAAACCTAGCAAAACCTAAACATAACAGTAACATAACATGTGTATCCAACATGTATTAACATAACGTAACCTAAACCTAAACATACGTGCCAACATAACCTAACCTGCCCTCCCCTAACCTAAACCCTAACGCATAACCTTAACATAACCTAACCTAAACCAAACATAACGTAACCTTAATATAACGTAACCTTAACATAACATAACGTAACCTTAACATAACCTAACCTAAACCTAACATAGCATAACCTTAACATAACATAACCTAAACCTAACCAAAATTTTTTCACTATAGAGCCAGGCCCAAAAATAAATAAAAGATGGCGTCGAAATTGGACCTAAGACTCTACTGTAACTCGATACATTGACCTAATCCCCAGTTACGAGAGGGAAGGATTATCTCAAGTTATTTTTTGAAAGAATACAATACAAAGTCATCTGGTCTATTGTGTGTTAGATTGTGTTCAGTTTGAGTCCCGTTCTGGTCGTGTATTGTTCCCGTTCTGGTCGTGTATTGTTCCCGTTCTGGTCGTGTATTGTTCCCGTTCTGGTCGTGTATTGTTCCCGTTCTGGCTAAGGTCGTGTTCTGATCAGGTCACATTCATCAGGTACTCTGGTGACCACAGAACAAACATGGTGCCAGTAAGGTGTTGGAGGGTGGTGATGGGGTCGGTGAGGTGGTGTGAGGTGGTGGTGAGGGAGATGGTGGTGAGGGGAGGTGGTGGTGAGGAGATGGTGGTGAGGGGGAGGTGGTGGTGAGGGGAGGTGGTGGAGGGGAGGTGGCTGGTGAGGTAAATGTGGAAGGAAAAGATAGCCTGGGTGGGTGGGTGGGGGGTTGATGGGTGGGTGGGCGGTTGATGGGTGGGTGAGGTTGATGGGTGGGTGGGTGGGTGGGAAGAATAGATTAATAAATATTCTCACTAATTACCATAAAAATAAAAATAAACTAGAAGAAAGTAAAAAGTAAATTACTGGCGAGGTGTAATTAATGATTCAACGAGTTGGTGTAGCTAGTGTGATGGTCAGGGGGAGAGGGGGAAGGGGAGTGAGGGAGGGGGAGAGGGGGAAGGGGAGTGAGGGAGGGGGAGAGGAAGGGGATGGATAAGGGGAGAGGGGTGAGGGGAGGAGGAAGAAGAAGGAAAGATAGGAGGAGGAAAGGTAAAGATGAGGAAGAAGGAGAGGGTGGAATAAAGAGAAGGAAGGGATGGTGGGAAGAGGAAAGGAGAAGTAGGTAGAGAGGGGGAGAAGCGGTAATAAGCTCCTTGTCCAAACAGACCCAGTTCAGTCCTTAACAGCCCTCAATCGTAATGGACCCCTGGTGTTAATGGACCCTAATCATAATTGGCCTTAATACCTAATGATTAAATTAAGCTTGGGGGGGGCCTACAAGGACAGGGCCCACTTGACTAGCACTTGAGATACCGTGGTTGAATGTTTCCGTTGCTACACACTTATATGAATCATTTCCACAACTCCGTAATGTAACCCGTTTTTATATCAACAACGTAAGTATAAGTCTTTAAAATACAGATACAGAGTCATCCAAAAATAAATAAAAAAATGTGTAGAGTTTAATATGGGTAATGTTTTTTGCTTGACCCTGTATCGTGGTAATATAGTTAAGACCTAACGTGAACCGGGTTTAAAATTTATCCAGGGTGACGAGGGTTGTGTTGTGGTGTTGTACCGAGACGAGGTTATTCAAGGCGGTACATTACTACTACTACTACAACCGGTACTGTTACTACTACTACTACTACTAAACTACTACTAATTATAAAATAACAAAAACTACACAATATTTTCCCTCACCCACTACATAATTAGCTTTCTCCCCTCACCCTCCTTCCCCTTATCTTCACATCCCCTCATCCACACACACACACACACACACACACACACACACACACACACACACACACACGGCTACGTCAGAATGGTAACCAGGCCTAGCAGAACCAACCCACCCACCCACATCCTCCTCCTCCTAGTGAACGATGGCGCTAGTGATGGTGACGGCTCCCAATCCACCCCCGCCCTTCCTTGCCACCCACCCAACCACCCCCTGCCACCCATCCCGCCCCACTACCCAAACTGATACCTGGGCCACTAATGTACTGTCAGACTGTAATACTGTCACGAGGTTAACTTATGAAGGCGGTCGACTCTTCCTCCCCGCTGGCCGAGTTACGACCACCAACATCGACACGACACCATACATACAGTACATACTCTTGGACGGACCGACACTTGAACGGACCGACACTTGGACGGACCGACACTTGAACGGACCGACGCCAATAAGCACAGACGGTGAAGGAAAAGAACTCGCTAAATAAACACGTAACACGAGAATGTTTTTAATTGAGGCAAAACCAATATGGCGACGACTGGCTGCTGGAGGGTTACGCCTGTCTTCACGGCCTGGCACCTCCTGGCACCTCTGTCTTCACGGCTTGGCACCTCTGTCTTCACGGCCTGGCACCCCTGTCTTCACGGCCTGGCACCCCTGTGTTCACGGCCTGGCACACCTGTGTTCACGGCCTGGCACCCCCTGTCTTCACGGCCTGGCACCCCTGTTCACGGCCTGGCACCCTGTCGGCCTGGCACCCGTCTGCCTCTTCACGGCCTGGCACCCTGTCTTCACGGCCTGGCACCCGTCTTCACGGCCTGGCACCCTTCTTCACGGCCTGGTGCCCCTGTTTTCATCCTCTGAACTTCCTAACACCTGTTGCACTTCCTGGTCTTCACGGCCTGGCACCTCTGTCTTCACGGCCTGGTACCCTGTCTTCACGGCCTGGGTACCCCTGTCTTCACGGCCTGGTACCTCTGTCACACGGCCTGGCACCTCTGTCTTCACGGGCCCCTGGCACCCTGTCTCACGACCTGGCACCTCTGTCTCACGGCCTGGCACCCTGTCTTCACGGCCTGGCACCCCTGTCTTTAAGGCTTCAGTCACCAGGAGGCTTCACCACCCTCACCTCGGAAGGCTTCACGTCCCCAGGGAGGCTTCACCACCACATCACCTCGGAAGGCTTCACTTCACCAGGAGGCTTCACCGCCACATCACCTCGGAAGGCTTCACTTCCCCAGGGAGGCTTCAATCACCACGTCACCACAGAAGGCTTCACGTCACCAGGGAGGCTTCACCACATCACCTCCAGGCTTCTGTCCCCAGGAGGCTTCACCACCACATCACCTCGGAAGGCTTCACGTCACCGGGAGCTTCACCACCACATCACCTCGGAAGGCTTCACGTCACCAGGGAGGCTTCCTCCACCACATCACCTCCGGAAGGCTTCACGTCCCCAGGAGGCTTCCAACCACGTCACCACAGAGTGCCTCAGCACCACGTCACACAGAGGCTTCACGTCACCAGGAGGCTTCACCACCACATCACCTCAGGCTTCGTCCCCAGGGAGGCTTTCACCACCACATCACCTCGAAGGCTTCACGTCACCAGGAGGCATCACCTCAGGCTTCGTCACCAGGGAGGCTTCACCCACCACACCTCGGAAGGCTTCGCGTCACCTCAGGGTCCCCCAGGAGGCTTCAACACCACGTCACCACAGAAGGCTTCACGTCACCGTCTCGGAGGCTTCACGTCCCCAGGAGGCTTACCACCACATCACCAGAGGCTTTACGTCACCAGGGAGGCTTCACCACCACATCACCTCAAGGCTCACGTCACCAGGAGGCCACCACCACATCACCTCGGAAGGGAAGGCTTCCCGTCCACGTCAGGGAGGCTTCACGTCCCAGGAGGTTTCACACCACATCACCTCGGAGGGCACTTCGTCCCCAGGGAGGCTTCAACACCACGTCACAAGGGAGGCTTCAACACCACGTCACAAGGGAGGCTTCAACACCATGTCACCAGGGAGGCTTCAACAGTGGGCGGCATCCTCTGTACCAACCAGTGTTTATGCTGTCTTTACACCATGTTGACAAGGCCGCCCATCTCGCCACCCACAATCCGCCTTTTCCCTCCTCTCTCTCTCTCTCTCTCTCTCTCTCTCTCTCTCTCTCTCTCTCTCTCTAATAAAAGTCTTCACAGTCAGGTCACCTCACAGGACATCCCATAAACAAGTGACGCATGACCTTAACCTTTGACCTAGGAATCTCAAAACCAATAGGCTTCTTCTCTGCCTAGTGACCAACCCGCGTACCAAGTTGGGGTCTGATCCACCCACTCTGACCGACAACACCGCGAGGAAACGAAGATGTGACGGACGGATTGACGCACGCACGGACAGGACAGACGGCATCACCAAGATCAATAAGCCCCGCCCACAGTGCCTCGTGATCAGCGTGAATGAGGAGCAGAACAATGGCGGTCAAGAGCAATTAACACTTTAATATGACGAGCTGGGCTAAAAAAATAAAAAATAAAAAATAAAGAATAAAAATTAGGTCACCTTTAAGATTAGGCACCGCAGCTTACTTACTTCCCCTGATAATTAAACACTAACCTAACCTAACCTAACCTAACCTAACCTAACCTAACCTAACCTAACCTAACTTAACACTATCCTAACAATCTAATCGACCCAGGTAGCGTTTGGGTGTTTAATCATCAGGTAAACTATGCTTGCGGGGTGACTAATCTTCAGGTGAATTATACTGTAGGGGGCTAATCTTCAGGTGAATTATACTGTAGGGGGCTAATCTTCAGGTGAATTATGCTACAGGAGAGAGGGGGTACACTTTCAGGATGCTCTCTATGTCACCCAAACACCGTCAGGAGAGGAGGAGAGTAGTAGTAGTAATAGTAGTAGTAGTAGTAATAGTAGTAGTAATCAGACCAAACAAGGTCAGGAGGTCAGTGATTTCGTGTACACACACACACACACACACACACACACACACACACACACACACACACACACACACACACCGCCATCATGCACGCTTACGCCATTTGGTTTCATGGTGTTCGAACCTGTGTACCCGTTTCATTATGACCGACCCACTGATCCACTCCTAGCAAGTGTGTCAGTGGTGTGTTGCTAGTGGTGGTGGTTCTGTGCCTTGGTGGTGATAGTGGTGGTGGAGGGAGGTGTGGGGGCGGGGTGGAGTTGCACCTCCAGTGAGCAACATGAACGCTCCGCCACCTCATCTGATGGGTGGGCATCGTGGAGCTACACACTGCTGCCCCACGTCTAAATAATTACCATCATGTTATTATGTTTTCTTATATAACTTGGATAACAGCAGGAGTTATCCTCACAACCTCTGAGTCGATAGCGTCCTCCTTCAGTCACTGATAACACAACACAATACAATACAAAACACAGCACAACTCCACAACACAACTCCACAGCACAACACTACACTGGGTCACGAGGTCTGTACAGTGTGCTGGCCGAGTCTCGTCTCCGCCCACAGTAAAATATTACACAAAACATGAGAACCACAACTACTACAGCTGAGGGTGGTGGAGGTGCCCCAGGGAGACGGGAGGGGGGGCAGAAGGGTGGTGGAGGTGCCCCAGGGAGACGGGAGGAGGCAGAAGGGTGGTGGAGGTGCCCCAGGGAGACAGGAGGGGGCAGAAGGGTGGTGGAGGTGCCCCCAGGAGACAGGAGAGGCAGAAGGGTGGTGGAGGTGCCCCAGGGAGACGGGAGGGGGGGCAGAAGGGTGGTGGAGGTGCCCCAGGAGACGGAGGAGGGCAGAAGGGTGGTGGAGGTGCCCCAGGAGACGGGAGGAGGCAGAAGGGTGGAGGTGCCCCAGGAGACGGGAGGGGGCAGAAGGGTGGTGGAGGTGCCCCAGGGAGACGGGAGGAGGCAGAAGGGGTGGTGGAGGTGCCCAGGAGACGGAGGGGGGCAGAAGGGTGGAGGCAGAAGGGTGGTGGAGGTGCCCCAGGGAGACGGGAGGAGGCAGAAGGGTGGTGGAGGTGCCCCAGGGAGACGGGAGGAGGCAGAAGGGTGGTGGAGGTGCCCCAGAGAGGTGCAGCAGCCAGGGTTCACATCCTCGTAATAAATAACACTTGTCTTCTCTACTCACTTAAGGCATCAACAACACGCTACCAAAAGTCTCCCCCCAAATCTTACATAAAAATCGAAAGTCACATAAACAGCGGAGGCAAGTTGGCCCTTACTGCCGGGGTGGTTGTGGCCAGGTGGCGGGCGGCTCATGTAATGTCTGCCTCCTCTGATTTGGGGAGTGCCCATAAATCATGACATCTCGATAAATACCCGCTACCCTCCGCCCAGGGCACGAGGCACACCCGCCGCTGGGCAAATGTCTTATGGCACACTCTGGCCCTGGAGGTTGTTGCCCACTGTCACCAGGGACGGTCGGCTCCTAGATCAGGGACTACAACTCTCCGTGTTGACTCTACCATTAAGACGTCACCACCCACAGATGACCACCACCACACCCATCGTCCACCACCACACCCACCCTCCACCACCCACCTCGACCCAGTAACATGTCTCTCGGTCTTCAGTTAACACACACCTTGTGACAGCCGCCATTAAACAACTTAACAAGACGCACTCAACACACATCATCCTCCACCACAACACACTCTCTCCCTCCACCACAACAAACTCTCTCCACCACAACACTCCACATAGGCTCAACATATTCAACACTAATCCTTCACATTATTCAACCTTCCATTTCTTTGTGTGTGTTTCCCAGCAGGACCCACAGTCAAGCCAGTTCCCTCATGTTTACGGCGGTTTATGGAGAGCGAAATCTTCCATTGTATGAGCTTATAGTGGGAGTCAGGTCGGGGGGAGGTGGCACTGATTTACCCTCGACCTGCTGGAATGAAGAGTTTATACGCTTCTCCCTTAATAAATAAATAAATAAAGCTAAAAACGAATAGCCAGCGATTATAGCGATTTATTACAGCGAACACCCAGCGATTATAGCGATTTCTTACAGCGAACAGCCGGCGATAATAACGATTTCTTACAGCGAACAGCAGGCGATAATAGCGATTTATTACAGCGAACAGCCGGCGATAATAGCGATTTATTACAGCGAACACCCAGCGATAATAGCGATTTATTACAGCGAACAGCCGGCGATTATAGCGATTTCTTACAGCGAACAGCCAGCGATTATAGCGATTTCTTACAGCGAACAGCCGGCGATAATAACGATTTCTTACAGCGAACAGCCGGCGATAACAACGATTTCTTACAGCGAACAGCCGGCGATAACAACGATTTCTTACAGCGAACAGCCGGCGATAATAACGATTTCTTACCATTTCTTTATGAATATTGAATTTCTCAGAGACCGCGCGGGGTAATGGCGGGCAACTGACGTGTTCACTTCATTATACGATATTCAGATTCAGGGGAAAGTTGATTCAAAAATGTTAAGAAAACGTGGACGAGATTTTAGATTAAGAAAATAAAAATAAACAAATAAAAAAGTAAATAAATAAAGTCAGCCAAATGTTTTATGTTTATATTCTGATTTATTAAGTTGATTCGTAAACATTAAAACAATAATGTAGAGGAAATTCAAGTTTTAGTCAGCACAGTTATCCATCACACACAGTACTATATCCAGCCATTACACCACACCACCAACCGTCCTAGCCCAGCTTATATACCAATGGAAGCTTTATCGACATACCACACCAGACCATACCCCACACACCACCACAACCACACCACAGGATTTGAACTTACCATAGACCGAGAGACGACGAGTGAGTGTATTGAACCTCCCTGTACACACACACACACACACACACACACACACACACACACACACACTCATTACTACTACACACACACACACACGAGAATATCACAATGCTAAATCACACAAACAGCTTTAAAGTTAATACCATCCCGAGATATTGTTAAATCCAGTATTAACATGACATAAACGGCTTGTCATTAACATTTCAACACCATTCTCTTATTATATTATCCACGTGTTAATGTTAAATATTATCCCCGTGTTAATATTATCCCTGCTCGTACCTGCAACAGACTCAAAACTACTCACAACCTACAACACACTCAAAACCACTCACAACCTGGCCAACACACTCCACAAAACCACTCACAACCTACAACACACTCACAAAACCACTCACAACCTACAACACACTCAAACTACCCACAACCTACAACACATTTGCAGGTAAAACTACTCACAACCCACAACACACTTAAACCACTCAACAACCCACAACACACTCCAAACCACTCAAAACCTACAACACACTTAAAACCACTCACAACCTACAACACTCAAACTACCCCCAGCCTACAACACACTCAAAACCACTCACAACCTACAACACACTCAAAACCACTCACAACCTACAACACACTCAAAACCACTCACAACCTACAACACACTCAAAACCACTCACAACCTACAACACACTCAAAACCACTCACAACCTACAACACACTCAAAACCACTCACAACCTACAACACACTCAAAACTACCCACAACCTACAACACACTCAAAACCACTCAAAACCACTCACAACCTACAACACACTCAAAACTACCCACAACCTACAACACACTCATAACCTACAACACACTCAAAACCACTCACTCCTATTCCTTATAAAGCATCAAACTACCCAGCCTCACCCCCCCCCCATGACTAAACCACAGTACTAATTGCCCTTGAAATACCTGACACAATTTCACTAACGTTATTAATATAAATGAATAACTATACATAAATAATCTCTAATTCATCTATACATAATGTTGTTTTATACATATGAATAATTGGATCTAGTGCACGTGTGTACTAAGGTGACTTATTTATGTATGATATGCATGAAATTATTGTATATACAGTATACATACATTCATACATACATACATACATATATATACATACATCAACTAAAAAGTTATGCTGTAGCTGGTGACGTCAAGTGTTGTAGCTGGTGACGTCATGTGGTGTAGCTGGTGACGTCATGTGGTGTAGCTGGTGACGTCATGTGGTGTAGCTGGTGACGTCATGTGTTGTAGCTGGTGACGTCATGTGGTGTAGCTGGTGACGTCAAGTGTTGTAGCTGGTGACGTCATGTGGTGTAGCTGGTGACGTCAAGTGTTGTAGCTGGTGACGTCAATAGTTAGGTTAGGTTATGACGTCAAGAACAACCAATAAGGTGAGGTTTTCGTCTTGTAGTATTATCATAAAATCATTATCCAACACACTCAAGCTACGACCCCACCAACACTGACCAGACACACCCGTAAATGTAGTGCAGGTGTGGAACATTCATAACACACACACACACACACACACACACACACACACACACCATCCATCTTGTTGTAAGTATGACCCTTGAGCGGTGATGGAGGTTAGGTCAGGATACGAGGCCAGTGTAAGATGGTGACTCAATCATCCACGTTAATGAAGGGTGACACATAGTACTCTAGCATGCCTCATTAACTAAACCTAACCCAAACTTTAATCACCCTAACACACCAGGGGGGCCCAACACACCAGGGGGCCCCTCACACCAGGGGGCCCCTCACACACTAGTAGCTGGTGGCGTTATAGGAGGCACTACTGTAGCCACCATCCTTCCCTTCAGCCACCTCACGCCTTCTCTCTTCTGTAAGGCCCACCTTCGCCTCCCACGCCCTCCCTCTCTTCCTTCCTCACCTCTCTCTCTCTCTCTCTTCCTTCTTCACCTCCCACACACACCCTCCCTCCCTCTCTCTCTCTCTCTTCTGTCCACACATGCCCCATTCTCTCTCTCTCATCTCCCACCCTCCCACCCCCTTTCTCTCCCTCCACATCCCCCACCACCTCTCCCTCATCTTCTGCCTCCCACACATCTCCTCCTCCTCCTCCTCCTGGGGCTGGTGAGGGAGGCATAGTGGGGGCAATCCGCCAATGTCAACCTGAGTACCAGCATGTTTCTAGCCCTCATTACCACAGCCAGGCCAAAACTGTGGGTGGGGATGTGGTGTGGTGGGGAGATGGTGTGAGTGAGATGGTGTGGTCAGGAGTGACAGTGTGAGTGGTGAGATGTGGTGTAGTGGTGAATGGTGTGGTGGGGAGATGGTGTGAGTAGAAATAGTGGTGGGGAGATGGTGTAGTGGTGAGTGGTGTGGTGGGGAGATGGTGTGGTGGGAGTGACGGTGTGGTGGTGTTGAATGGTAGTGGTGAGATGGTGTGGTGGGGAGAATGGTGTGGTGGTGGTGTGGTGGGGAGATGGTGTGGTGGTGAGATGGTGTGGTGGGGAGATGGTGTGGTGGTGAGATGCTGTGGTGGTGAGATGCTGTGGTGGTGGTGGTGTGGTGGTGAGATGCTGTGGTGGAGGTGGTGGTGTGGTGCTGTGATGGTGGGGAGATACTGCTATGGTAGTGGGGGAGAAGATACGGTTAATAATGGGGGAAAGGGAGAGAGTGAAGGGGTGAGGGAGAGAGGAAGGAGGGAGGGAGGGAGAGAGGAGGGAGGGAGGGAGAGAAGAGGGAGGGAGAGAGGAGGTAGGGAAGGAGAGAGGAGGGAGGGAGGGAGAAAAAGAAATATCGTTGTTCGGTATAACATTGACCACCAATTTTCGAGACGACTTGGCCAGTGCTTACAACCTTCTCATTAGTTCCAGCATTCCACACACGAATTCCTCTATCTCTTGAATTCCCACTAATTTCACCCCTTAATGACGCTATTCCCCTAAAACGACGATTTTTTCCCCACAACAACGAATATCCTTCCCTAAAAGAGAAAATTTCCCCAAAACTAACAAAATATTCCCCCCCCCTAAAACAAATTTCCCTAGAAGACGAATTTCCCCCAAAACAAAAAAATATTTCCTCAAACAAAAACACAATTCCATAATACCGAATATTTCCCCAAAACGAGGTATTTCCCCCTCAAAATGACGCATCAAACCCCACGGCAATAAGCCCCCCCCCCCACCATCTTGTCAGCGCCATCTTTATCTGGCCAGTTAACAAGAGATTAACTTCCATATAGGGAATTGAACCCAGAACGACACGTATTTTACCGTCCGGGACAAAACAGGGGTCGGGTTGGACGCCACTGTCTCGCCCCCCTCTCTCCCCCGTCAGCCAGCTCACCGATATCACTTTCTTCCCAGCTGACATCACTTTATTCCCGACTGACATCACTTATTTCCCAGCTGGCATCATTTTCTACCTGGTTTACATTTCTTTCTTCCCAGCTGACATTATTTTCTCCCCTGCTGACATCAGTTTCTTTCCAGCTGACTTCACAAGACTGAATGGGTCAGCTTTTAACCCTTCCTCCCATCTCTTTCCCTCATCTCACCTACTTCCCCTTTTATCTCCCTCCCTTCCCTCACCCACAAGCTTCCTGGGTAAAGCTCCTTATCCACCCTCCCCTCTCTCTCCCCCTCAAGCACCACCCACAGTTCCGCTCGTTGCCACCCCCCTCCCCACCACTAACTGGGTATGCTATGCAAGAACGCACCTTAAGCGTCACAACCATGACATAAAGATGGCGACCAAAGTGAGAGGAGAGTGGACCTTACTTTGCCGTAAAGACCTGGTCCCTTATCTCTGTTTTAAAGGGTGTGGGAGGGGTGTGTGGGTGGTGGTGGGAGGGGTATAGGGGTGGTGGAGGGAGGGGTGTGGTGGTGGTGGAGGGAGGGGTGTGGTGGTGGTGGAGGGAGGGGTGTGGTGGTGGTGGAGGGAGGGGATGGGGGGTGGAGGGAGGGGGTGACGTGTAGGGTTGGCCCTTAAAGAGATGACTGTTCATTTAAATAGAACCCAGTCCTAATAAACCATCACCTAACCTAACCATCACAGTGGGTCCAACCACCACAGTGGGTTACCATCCACAGTGTCCTACCATCCACAGTGGGTGGTCCATCCACCAGGACTATTTAACCTTACCATCCACAGTGGGTACCATCCACAGTGGGTCCTAACCTCCTACCATCACAGTGGGTAACCTAACCTTACCATCCACAGTGGGTCCTACCCCACTACCATCCACAGTGGGTCCCTAACCTTACCATCCACAGTGGGTACCTTCCACAGTGGGTCCTAACCTAACCTACCATCCACAGTGGGTCCACAGTGGGTCCTAACCTTACCATCCACAGTGGGTCCTAACCTAACCTTACCATCCACAGTGGGTCCTAACCTAACCATCCACAGTGGGTCCTAACCTAACCTTACCATCCACAGTGGGTCCCTAACCTTACCATCCACAGTGGGTCCCTAACCTAACCTTACCATCCACAGTGGGTCAACCTACCATCCACGGTTGGGTCCTAACCCAACTACCATCCACAGTGGGTCCCTACACCTAACCCACCTTACCATCCACAGTGGGTAACCTTAACCTAACCATCCACAGTGGGTCCTAAAACCTACCATCCACAGTGGGTCCTAACCTTACCATCCACAGTGGGTCCCAACTCTTACCATCCACAGGGTCCCTAACCTTACCATCCACAGTGGGTCCTAACCCTAACCTTACCATCCACAGTGGGTCCTCCACACCCTAACCTTACCATCCACAGTGGGTCCCCAACGTAATAATCCTAATCTAACTTAACCCAACCCTAACACTGTGTGACTGTGTGACTGTGTGTGTGTGTGTGTGTGTGTGTGTGTGTGTGTGTGTGTGTGTGTGTGTGTGTGTGTGTGTGTGTGTGTGTGTGTGTGTGTGTGTGTGTGACTGTGTGACTGTGTGTGTGTGTCAACAGTAGCCCTTAACACAGCACACTCCCAAGTATCGCCCCTCTCCCTCCCTAAACATGAGTTCATTTTCAATCGGTGTCCATGATCCGTGGTGGTGGCTAAGGGTGTTAAGGAGGGTGAAGGGAAGGGGTGGTGGTAGGTGAAGGGGTAGTGAGGGGGATAGTGAAGGAATAGTGATGGTATTAGTGGTGGAGTGGCTAGGGGTAATAGTGGTAAGGGATAGTAGTAGTAGTAGTAGTAGTAGGTATGCTCTATCGGAGATTGCTAACACAGAGCCACATGCGGCCTTTGCAGCATTCACACATGGAGTCAAGCATCGTTGGAACTACCTGATGCGTACCATCCCTGAGATCCGACCCCTCCTCCACCCTTTGGAAGAAGCAATCAGTGTCAAGTTCATTCCCAAACTAGTGAAACACCACGACTTAACCCCAGTAGAAAGAACACTTCTTGCACTTCCACCAAGACTGGGAGGGATGGGACTAACTAATCCAGAGGAGATTGCTGACTCTGAACATCAAAATTCACTTAAGCTCACGGCAGCCCTCACTGACCACATAATAGCCCAGAATGCAACAGGGGAAGTGGACACCAGCGAAGTTAATAAGATCCGTAGATCCATTACAACAGATCGGCAGCACTGCCAAAATGACATGTTGCAGCAACTATTGCTGCAGGTTCCAGAAAATTTGACAAAAAAGTAGCTATAGCGCAGGAGGTGGGCGCCTCGAACTGGTTAACTACGTTACCGATAAGGGCAAATGGTTTCAGCCTTAACAAACAAGAATTTACAGATGCCATTGCTCTAAGGTACGGTTGGCCAGTAGATGGTTTGCCCTCCCAATGCGTGTGTGGCTATTCCTATGATGGCGATCACGCCATGGTTTGCAAGAAGGGGGGCTTCATATGCATGAGGCATGACGAGGTAAGGGATCTCACAGCAAATATGTTGAAGGAAACCTGCCGGGACGTCATGGTAGAACCGACCCTCCTTCCACTGGATGGCGAGATCCTCCAACACAGGACTTCAAACACATCTAACGAAGCCCGTGTGGACGTCAGTGCTCGAGGATTCTGGACGCGGGGACAGCGAGCCTTCTTCGACATCAGGATTTTTGATCCCATGGCCGTTTGTCACCGTAACCTAGCTCTCGATGCTGCACATAGGAGGAACGAGAACGACAAGAGAAGGGCATATGGGGAGAGAATCCAAAATGTCGATCAAGGCAGCTTCACTCCGCTAGTGTTCACAACCTCTGGTGGGATGGGCCCAAGCGCAAGATGTTTCTACGCCAGACTCGCGGAGCTGATCTCCGAACAGAAGCAGCAACCCAGAAGTTATGTCACAGCCTGGATGAGATGTCGACTGTCCTTCTCTCTCCTTCGGTCGGCTTTGCTCTGCCTCAGGGGAACGAGAGCTTCTGCCCCTACTCCGTCAACTGCTGCAGATATCGACTATGAGGCTACAGTCACCGAATGCCGCATCGATCTGCGGCTCAACTAATTTAACACAGATAGGATAGTTGCTTATGTATTAGGATATTTAATATTAAGGTAAATAAATGGTGGCGAAGGTGTGGCTATTGGGGGAGGCTGGAGGCCACGTTTAAAAAAAAAAAGTAGTAGTAGTAGTAGTAGTAGTAAGAAGTCGTCGTAACGGGTATACAAAAAAACACCTTCCTGGGCGACGTGTGATGGGTTACGTCGGGTTACGGCATCGATACGTCACACACGTCGTAGGGCGAAGGACAGCGCAGCGCCCCCCCTCCCCTACGGTGGTAAATCACCCTTTGACTGTCACTGCCTGCACGCTAATCTAACCTCTCTGTCTATCTGTCTATCTCCCTACTATATCCTGTCTATCTCCCTACTATATCCTGTCTATCTCCCTACTATATCCTGTATCTCGATCTGTCTCTGTGTGTACTAAACATCAACAAACACGCGCACGTACACACACACACACACACACACACACACAAAACGCCTAACCACGCCTACTATTTTTTTTCAGCCAATCAAACATCACTATGCAACGCCATGCCCCGCCTAATTGTGTCTTAGCCACCAATGGGCGTTTAGCTACACAATTGGCGCCCCTCCCGCTATCCTTTCTTCTCTCCACCCTCTCCCCTCTCCTCCTCCTTTCCCCCTCTCTTCTTCCTTCCCCATCCCCCGACATGGCATTTAATTACGATTTTATTTCAAACCTTCCCCTCCCCCCTCCCCACACACAATAGCCTTCGTCTTTATCCCTTTGTGGGGTATATCAGAGAGAGAGAGAGAGAGAGAGAGAGAAGAGAGAGAGAGAGAGAGAGAGAGAGAGAGAGAGAGTCTAACCAGCATCTAATACTACACACAAATTATACACAAATAATTCTCTCTAACTCAATGTCTTATGATGATAAGGTGTTCATATCTACCTCACCCCACCGCCCCCCTGCCCGTGTGCTATACCTCGACCCACTGAACATCGAGCTGTAGTGAACAGTTGAGGAATCTATTTGTATTTATAATGTGGTGTGTGTGTGTGTGTGTGTGTGTGTGTGTGTGTGTGTGTGTGTGTGTGTGTGTGTGTGTGTAGCCCGTGTGCTATAATTCGGCCCACTGAACAGGAGTATTGTATTGGTGCAAAAAAAAAAATAAATAAATAAAAGTGTACCTCTTGTGAAATGGCCTCTCCTCGTGTCCTCCATTTTCCTTTCTCTTCCTTTTCTTCTTCTTCTTCTTCTTCCTCCTCCTCCTCCTCCTTCCCTCCTCCTCCTTCTTCTCCCCTCCTCCTCCTTCTTCTTCTTCCCCTCCTTTCTTCCTTGCTTCTTAATCCTCCTCCCTGCCCCTCCTCCTCCATATCTCAGGGCCCCCCTTTCTCCCTTATACCACCTACTAGGGGCCTCTCTCCCTTTCACTGGCCCCCTTCTCCCTTATACCAACCACAGGGCCTCTCTCTCCTTTCACTGGCCCCCTTCTCCCTTGCCCAACCTGGGCCTCTCCCTTCACTGGCCCTTTCTCCCTTACCTACTTAACAAGGCTTCTCATTCCTCCCTTATACCTACTACGGCCCCTCCTTCCCTCTCTCCCTTATACCTACTAAAGGGCCCCTCCTGACCTATATTTTCAGTGCTTGTGTCTCACTTAAGAGGGAGGGAGTGGAGGGTGGAGGGTAGGTGGGGTTGGGGGTAGGTGGGGTGGGGGGTAGGTGGGGTGGAGGGGTGGTGGGGTTGGGGGTAGGGGGGTAGGTGGGGGTGGGGTGGGGGGGGTGGGGTGGGAGGTGGGGTGGGTGGGAGGTGGGGTGGGTGGGGTGGGGAGGTGGGGTGGGGGTGGGTGGGGTGGGGGTGGTGGGGGGGGAAGGGGGTGGGTGGGGTTGGGGAAGGGGTGGGTGGGGTGGAGGGGTGGGTGGGGTGGGGGTGGGGTGGGGGTGGGTGGGGTGGGGTGGGGGGGGTGGGGGGGGTAGGGGGTGGGTGGGGAGGTGGGAGGTGGGAGGTGGGGTGGGTGGGGTTGGGGGGGAGGTGAGTTGGAGGGGTAGGTGGGGTGGAGGTGGTGGGGGCAGGGAAGGAGGTGTTTCTCCAGCCCTCACCCCTTACTGTGGGCCTCCTTGCCCGGGACCCCTTAACCCCCCTCCTCTGTCAAGGGGAGGGAAGCCACTTGTATGATGTTTATTATGCGTCATTGGTCCCCTTTCCTCCGCCCTTTCCCCCTCCTCCTCCCCTCCTCTCCCCTTCGTCCTCCCTCTTCCCCCCTCCTCCCTCCACCCATGTATAGGTCAAAGTCTAGACCCATCATCCATCCTCCACCTTCCCCGTCTAAATCCCTCCTTCACCCCTTCCCCACCCTCCTCTCCATCACCCTTCCTCACCCTTCCCCACCCTTCCACCCTTCCCCACCCTTCCTCCACCCTCCTCTCCATCACCCTTCCTCACCCTCCTCTCCATCACCTTCCCACCCTTCCTCACCCTCCTCTCCATCACCCTTCCTCACCTCCCTCTCCATCACCCTTCCCCACCCTTCCTCACCCTCCTCCCATCACCATCCTCTCATCACCCTTCCCCACCCTTCCTCACCCTCCTCTCCATCACCCTTCCTCACCCTTCACCCTTCCCCACCCTTCCTCACCCTCCTCTCCATCCCTTCCTCACCCCTTCCCCACCCTTCCTCACCCTTCCCCACCCTTCCCCCTCCTCTCATCACCCTTCCTCCCCTTCCCCACCCTTCCTCACCCTCCTCTCATCACCCTTCTCACCCCCTCTTGCTGGTGTCCTGAGTTTGAACCCCTCTACCGACAGACCAACGACTCCCCAACCCGTCTACCCACCTACCAGACATATACATACATACATACATACATACATACACACATACATACATATATAAACATACACACATACATACATACATATACATACACACATACATACATACATATACATACACCAACATCTCCCCTCACCTCCTCATCTCCCTCACCTCCTCATCTCCCCCACCCCCTCCCTCCCCCCCACCCCCTCATCTCCCCTCATCTCCTCACCTCCTCACCTCCCCCACCCCTCATCTCCCCTCACCTCCCCTCCCCACCCTATAAACCTTGGCTGTTTTATCTCCCACAAAAGTGAAGTAATCAGGTACTTTTGCCTGAACTTTTGAGTGGCCAGTGTCCCTCTACTGGGCCCACTACCACAACTACTACCACACCTACTACTACCATCATCCTACCACACCTATCACCCATCCACTACCACACCTACCACCACTACCACACCTTCCACCACTACCACACCTACCACCACTACCACACCTACCACCACTACCACACCTACCAACACCTCACCTTCCTCTACCCTACCTACCACTACCCCACCAACCACTACCACAACTACTATTGCTACTACCACCACTATCCACTAGCTACCACTACCACACCTACCACCACTGAACACGGAAGAGTAGAGTGTTCTGGTGCCGAGCCGTCAGTGTGCAGGCAACATACATCAACAGACCAGACATCAATACGTACAGTCTCTCTCTCTCTCTCTCTCTCTCTCTCTCTCTCTCTCTCTCTCTCTCTTTCTCTCTCTCTCTCTCTCTCTCTCCTCTCTCTCTCTCTCTCTCCCCACTCTCTCTCTCTCTCTCTCTCTCTCTCTCTCTCTCTCTCTCTCTCTCTCTCAACATCACCTACCACCACTACCTCAAACTACTACTACTATCACCCTTATACCTACCACAACTAACTACCACCATTACCACT
>NW_024729288.1:647500-790000 GCF_018991925.1 Homarus americanus
AAGGTGGTGATGCTGGTGACAGGTGTGGACAGTGGTGTAAGGTGGTGACAGGAGAGGACTGGCGGTGACAGGTGGGGACGGTAAAGGTAGTAGAGGCGTGACTTAACCTTGAGGGGGCGTGGCCAGACCTTCAGTAGGGGGCGTGGCCAGACCTTCAGGAGGCGTGACCTGACCTTTGGGGGCCATCAAGGAGCCAAGGTTGACCTCTAAGACACAACCTTACTGGAGAGGGACATGGTGTGACCCTCAGACGACCTTAAAGACGCACAACCTGAACCTGAGGGTGTGACATGACCTTAAAGGGATGTGGCCTACTCGAGGGTGTGACATGACTATAAAGGGATGTGTCCTAGTCGGTGGGTGTGACATGACCTTAAAGGGATGTGGCCTAGTCGAGGGTGTGACATGACTTTAAAGGGATGTGTCCTAGTCGGTGGGTGTGACATGACCTTAAAGGGATGTGTCCTAGTCGAGGGTGTGACATGACTTTTAAAGGGATGTGGCCTACTTGAGGTGTGACATGACTTTAAAGGGATGTGTCCTAGTCGAGGGTGTGACATGACCTTCGAGGACCCGAGGACGACATGGAGGTGTGTAAAGTACCGTAAGGGGCATGACGAGACCCTGACGAGACCCTGACGAGACCTTTAAAGACCTTCTCCATACAACAAGGACAACAACAACAACAACAGTTCTTTACAAACAACAACAAACAAAAACACAAAACAAATTAACTAATTCCCTGAGGTTGACCTTGAAGGGTGTGTGGCGGCCATAATGGGAGGTGGTGAGCTGACCTTGAGGGTGAGTGACTTCACCTTGCGTCACTCGTGTTCCCTCGCCTGGCACTGTGCCCATTCTCCTCCAGTGCCGCACGCCGCCACACTCTCCTCCAGTGCCGCACCGCACACTCTCCTCCGTGCCGCACGCCGCCACACTCTCCTCCAGTGCCGCACGCCGCCACACTCTCCTCCAGTGCCGCACGCCGCCCTCTCTCCTCCAGTGCCGCACGCCGCCACTCTCCTCCAGTGCCGCACGCCGCCACTCTCTCCTCCAGTGCCGCACGCCGCCACTCTCCTCCAGTGCCGCCGCACGCCACTCTCTCCAGTGCGCACGCCGCCACACTCTCCTCCAGTGCCGCACGCCGCCACACTCTCCTCCAGTGCCGCATGCCGCCACTCTCTCCTCAGTGCCGCACGCCGCCACTCTCTCCTCCAGTGCCGCACGCCGCCCACCTCCTCCAGTGCCGCACGCCGCCACTCTCCTCCAGTGCCGCACGCCGCCACTCTCTCTTCCAGTGCCGCACGCCGCCACTCTCTCCTCCAGTGCCACACGCCGCCACACTCTCCTCCAGTCCGCACGCCACCCTCTCTCTTCCAGTGCCGCACGCCGCCACACCCCTCCTCCAGTGCCGCACGCCGCCACTCTCTCCTCCAGTGCCGCACGCCGCCACCCTCCTCCAGTGCCGCACGCCGCCACTCTCTCCTCCAGTGCCGCACGCCGCCACTCTCCTCCAGTGCCGCACGCCGCCACACCCTCCTCCAGTGCCGCACGCCGCCACTCTCTCCTCCAGTGCCGCACGCCGCCACACCCTCCTCCAGTGCCGCACGCCGCCACTCTCTCCTCCAGTGCCGCACGCCGCCACTCTCCCTGCCAGCATGGCGTTTTCTGAGTGTCATCTTTGAGCTAACATTAACAGTGTCTGATCGTTCTGACACCCCTACCTCTGGCACCCCACTTCTGACTACTTCTGACACCCCACTTCTGACACCTACTTCTGACACCCTCCTTCTGACACCCACTACTTCGACACCTACTTTACTATGACACTCCATACTTCTGACACCCCACTTCTGACACCCCCACTTCCGACACCCCACTTCTGACACCCTATTCTGACACCCTACTTCTGACACCCTTGACACCCTACCTCTGACACCCCACTTCTGACACCCTTCTGACACCCACTTCGACACCCTCACTTCGACACCCCCACTTCGACACCCCTATTCTGACACCCTATTCTGACACCCCACTTCTGACACCCCACTTGACACCCCTACCTGACACCCTTCTGACACCCCACTTCTGACACCCTACTTCTGACACCCCACTTCTGACACCACTTGACACCCACTTCTGACACCCCTTCTGACACCCTACTTCCGACACCCCTCAACCTGACACCCCCACTTCGACACCCCTACTTATTCCTGACACCATTACCCCTACTTCTGACACCCACCTGACACCCCACTTCTGACACCCCTACTTCGACCTTGACACCCTTACTTCTGACACCCTTCTGACACCCCCTCACCCACTTCGACACCCACGACACCCTGTCCGACACCCACTTCTGACACCCCCACTTCTGACACCACTTCTGACACCCAACTTCTGACACCCACTTCTGACACCCCACTTCTGACACCCCACTTCTGACACCCCACTTCTGACACCCCACTTCTGACACCCCACTTCTGACACCCCACTTCTGACACCCCAATTCTGACACCTCTGACACTCCTACTTCGACACCCCACTTCTGACACCCCTTCTGACACACCCTACTTCTGACACCCTACTTCTGACACCCCACTTCTGACACCCCACTTCTGACACCCCACTTCTGACACCCCACTTCTGACACCCTACTTCTGACACCCCACTTCTGACACCCCACTTCTGACACCCCCACTTCTGACACCCAACTTCTGACACCCATACTTCTGACACCCCACTTCTGACACCCCACTCTGACACCCCTTCTGACACCCCACTTCTGACACCCCACTTCTGACACCCCACTTCTGACACCCCAACTGACACCCCACTTGACACACCCCACTTGACACCCACTTCGACACCCCACTTCTGACACCCATACTTCTGACACCCACTCTGACACCCCACTTCTGACACCCCTACTTCTGACACCCCACTTCTGACACCCCACTTCTGACACCCCTACGTCATCATCTCTGTATGCAGATCAAGGACGAGATATTCAGGTACTTACAAGGTACCTCTCTCCTCTGTACCCAAGGGAGCCTGAGTACAATCTGGGAGCTTGAGTACAGTCTGGGAGTTCTTAGGTATATACACACTCACGCACGCACATACAAACACACACGCACACCTAAACCCCTAACCAAAACCTAACCTAACCTAACCTTTACACCTCTCCCACCCTCATCATCCCCACCTCACCCATCCCCACCTAACCCATCCCCACCACCCATCCCACTCACCCATCCCCCACCTAACCCATACCACCACACCCCACCACCCCCCATAACCAAAACAACACCATCAAAAAACGTGGTTTATTGAGCTGGTCTCGAGTGTTGTTGCCGTACGTTCAGGTAACAAGACCAATCCATCTCTTAGTGGCTCCAGTCACCATTGTCCACGCACGGGAGAACACCTGGTATGGCCTGTTCTTATCCCCTCTCAACACCACCGCCGCGAGGAGAGGGGAGAGGGACGGGGAGAGGGTAGGGGGTATATAGGGAAGAAGGAGAGAGGAAGAAGGAAAGGAAAGGAGGGAGAGGGGAGAGGGAGGGGAGAGGTAGGGGTTATAGGGAAGGGGAGAGGGGGGTAGGGGTATAGGAAGAAGGGGGAGAGAGGGAAGAAGGAAAGGAAGGAGGGAGAGGGAGGATTATAGGGAAGCATAAGTGATGGGAGGGAAGATGTGGAATAGGGTTGAATGGGTAGAGGTGAATAAGGGACAGATATAAATGGTATGGGAGGGTGTGAGTGAATGTTTGAGGGAGGAAAAGATGGAAAAGGAGAGAATAGGAGGAAAAGGATGATGGGGAAGTGGGGGAGGGTTGGGAAGGGAGGGAGCGGTGAGTGAGGAAACAAATGGGAGGGAAGGAGTGAGGGTTGATGACTCCTCCCTCCCTCCCTCCCTCAAACTAAATGGCTTCCAGTCTTTGAGGCGTGCTGGTAGACAGCTAGTACCACGCCTCCAGTCACCATCACCACCCTCCCGGTACACCATCACCACCAGCCTCCCAGCACACCATCACCACCATGCCTCCCAGTACACCACCATCACCACGCCTCCTGGTACACCATCACCACGCCTCCGGGACACCACCACGCCTCCCGGCACATCACCACCACGCCTCCCGGTACACCATCACCACCATACATCCCACACCATCACCCCATGCCTCCCGGTACACCATCACCACGCCTCCCGGTACACCACCATCACCACGCCTCCCGATACACCATCACCCCCATGCCTCCCAGTACACCATCACCACCATGCATCCCGGTACACCATCACCCCATGCCTCCCGTACACCATCACCACGCCTCCCGGTACACCATCACCACGCCTCCCAGTACACCACCATCACCACGCCTCCCAGTACACCACCCTGATAATTATCTCCCCTCTCTCCTCTCTCTCTCTCCTCCCCCCCCCTCTCTCTCTCTCTCTCTCCTCACCCTAAAGGATCACGAGGAGAGGAAGAGAAAAGAAGAGGATGAGGAGAGAGACGGAATATTAAGATGAGGTAAGAAGGGAAGAGGAGGTGGAATGAGGAAGAGAAAAGAGGAGGTAAGAAGAGAAGAAGGAAGAGGAGAAGAGGAAGACAAAGGTAAGAAGAGGAATACGAGGTAACAAGAGAAGGAGAAAGAGGAACAGGTAAGAAGAAGAGGAAGAAGAGGAGTAAGAAGAAGAGGAAGAAGAGGTAAGAAGAGGAAGAGGTAAGAAGAAGAGGAAGAGGTAAGAAGAAAGAGGAAGAAGAGGTAAGAAGAAGAGGTAAGAAGAAGAGGAAGAAGAGGTAAGAAGAGGAGGAAGAAGAGGTAAGAAGAGGAGGAAGAGGAGGTGGTACGAAGAAGAGGAGGTAGGAAGAGAGAAGATGAGGTAACAAGAGGCGGAGAAAGAGGAAGAGGAGGGAAGAGGAAGAGGTAAGAGGAAGAGGTAGAAGAGGAAGAGGAGCATCAACATAGACCGTTACATAATCAGCTGGCGTCACTGTCTTAACAAATACAAGAGAATATGGTGTGTGTGTGTGTGTGTGTGTGTGTGTGTGTGTGTGTGTGTGTGTGTGTGTGGGGGGTGTGTGGTGTGTGTGTGTGTGTGTGTGTGTGTGTGTGTGTGTGTGTGTGGGGGTGTGGTGGTGTGTGTGTGTGGTGTGGTGTGTGTGTGGGGGTGTGTGTGTGGTGTGGGGTGTGTGGGGGTGTGGTGTGTGTGGTGTGTGTGTGTGTGTGTGTGTGGTGTGTGTGTGTGTGTGGTGTGTGTGTGTGTGTGTGTGGGGTGTGTGTGTGGGGTGGTGTGTGTGTGGTGTGTGTGTGTGTGTGTGGTGTGTGTGTGGTGTGTGTGGGTGTGGTGTGTGTGTGTGTGTGTGTGTGTGGGGTGTGTGTGTGTGTGTGTGTGTGTGGTGTGTGTGTGTGTGTGTGTGGTGGTGTGTGTGTGTGTGTGTGGTGTGGTGTGTGTGTGTGGTGTGGTGTGTGTGTGTGTGGTGTCACGCGGCGTCTGGCGCCACTAACACACCACGGACCACACACCACACCAACACAAAACACTCTGTCTACCACACATCTGAGGCTCAGGACTGACTGACTGACTGGTTGGTAGGGGTTAGCGTCAAGGTTTCTCAGGCCTACCAGCATTTGTTGCCAATAGGCCTATGTCATAAAGGTGGCTATAAGCGTTCCTGTAGCTGGGAGGGAGGCTGGGAGGGAGGCTGGGAGGGAGAGATGAGGGAGGGAAAGAAGGAGGGAGGGAGAGAGGGAGGGAGAGGAGGCAACGTTTCTTATAGGCCTATGGAAGGTACTATTAGTGCTACGTCATTCATCAGGTTTATTGATTTAGCTCGTTAGGTTTACCATCATTTTTGTCCTTTCGTCCTGTCCCATCTTCTGTGACGGGAGGAAGGAGGAAGGAGGTGGTGGGTCGGGCGGGTTGGGTGGCTGGGTGGGGCGGGCGGTTTAGGACTCTCCCACACACTTTCGGGTTCATCACCACTACTACCATATTGATTGATGCCCCTCCCACCCACCCACCCACCCACCCACACTACCAGCTAGACAGACACACCCACACCTACCCACCCACCCACACCTACTCACTCCACCCACTCACCTCACCACACCCACCCACACACCTACCACCCCCTGCTGTATGCTTGACCTAATGCTGTCTGTCTTGCTGTTGTACGTAAGAAGAAAGAAGAAAGAAGAGGAAAGAAAAGAAAAGAAGAAAAGAAAGAAAGAAGAAAGAAAGAAATAAAGAAAGAAGAAGAAAGAAGAAAGAAGAGGAAAGAATAAGAAAGAAGAAGAAATAAGAAGAAAGAAAGAAGAAAGAAAGGAAAGAAAGAAAGAAAGAAGAAAAGAAGAAAGAAATAAAGAAAGAAAGAAGAAAAGAAAGAAGAGAAAGAAGAAAAGAGAAAAAAAGAAAGAAAAGTTTACCTAACCTGATAATTTAACACCTTAATTAATGACTCGGTAGAAACATGTACGTAGGTAGAAACATGTACGTAATTATATACCCACATGAGGGATTTTCTGTACGTACTTTCGTTAACAACACAAACACACACACACGGATCATAACATAGGCAATGTCCTGACGTCAGTGTGTGAGGAGTGACAAGGAACACACCCCCCCACACACAGGTGAGTTAAGGTAAAGGTTGCAGCTACCTCAATAAATTCGCGCACACACACACACACACACACACACACACACACACACACACACACACACACACACACACACATCCACGAGCCCAAACCGGTTCTCCAGGCGCGAAAAAAAAAATGGATATATCCGCTTGCGCAAACCAGTCACCACCCACCCACCCTCCTCCTCCTCCTCCCTGGAAGAAGAAGAAGAAGAAGAAGAAGAAGAAGACGAAGGATGATGATGATGATGAGAACGAGGAAGAAGGATGAAGAATGAGGAGGAAGAAGAGAAGGAGGAGAAGAAGAGACGGAAGAAAAGGAGAAGGAAGAGGAGGAAGAGAAATAAGACTCGGGAGAAGGAGAAGAAAAAATGAGAAGACGACGAAGACGAAGATAATTATATCAGCGAGCGCTAACGAGTCACTACCCTCCCTCCTCCTCCTCCTCCTGGAAGAGGGAGGGGAGGGGGAAGGAGGATACGAGGAGGGAGAAGCAGGAGGAGTAGGAGGATATGAGGAAGAGAAAAAGGAGGAGGAGGAAAGGATATGAGAAGAAGGAAGGAAGGAAGGGGGAGGAGGAGGCTATGGAAGAGGGAGAATAAGGAGAAGAGATGAAGAAAGAAGAAGGTCTCAATACCAGATTATATACAACAGTCTCCTTGGTGTACTGCATTTTTTTTCCTCCTTCTCCCTCTTCTCTCCCTCCTCCTCCTCCTCTCTTCTTCCTCCTCCTCCTCCTCCTCCTCCCCTCCTCCTCCTCCTCCTCCTCCTCTTCTTCTTCTTCTTCCTCCCTCTCCTCCTCTTCCTCCCCTCCCTCCCTCTTCCCCTGTTTCTCTCTCCTCCTCCCTCTTCTCTTCCTCCTCCCTCTCTTCTCTTCCTCCTCCTCCTTCCAATGGTAGTAACAACAGTGTGATTTGTGGTCTCTCTCTCTCTCTCTCTCTCTCTCTCTCTCTCTCTCTCTCGTGTGTGTGTGTCACAGGTGGGTGGAGTGGGGTGGGGTGGAGTAGGAGCGATAGATGGGAGGAGTGGAGTAGGGGAGGGGGGAGTGGGGGTAGGGGTGGGGTGGGGTGGGTGGGTGGGGTGGAGTAGGGAGGGTGGGGTGGAGTGGGGAGGGGTGGAGTAGGGAGGGTGGGGGAGTGGGGAGGGTGGGTGGGGTGGGGTGGGGTGGAGTGGGGAGGGGTGGGGTGGATGGGGGTGGGGTGGAGTGGGAGGGTGGAGTGGGGAGGGGTGGGGTGGGGTGGGGTAGGAGGGTGGGGTGGGGTAGGGTGGGGTGGGGTGGGGTGGAGTAAAGGGTGGGGTGGTGGGATGGGTGGGGTGGTGGGGATGGGTGGAGTCATTGCTGTGAGAGGGTGTGGTTGGGCGTGTGTGGGTGTGGTGGTCAGGGTGTGGCGGATGTGAGTGCTGTTAGTAACTACTGCGACACTATCCGGTTCCATAAATTTATCTACAACCACAATCACTAACCACCACAATCACTAACCACCATCACTCACCACAAGAGCAACCACTAACCACCACCACAATCACTAACCACCACCACAATCACTAACCACCACCACAATCACTAACCACAACCACAATCACTAACCACAACCACAATCACTAACCACCACCACAATCACTAACCACCACCACAATCACTAACCACCAACCTGGCAGCTTCGTGTTTGAAAATATAATTGAAATATAAAAGTTTTTCCTTTATATAATTGAACTTTATATTATTTGTAGCTATATAAATATTCTCTAACATTATTATTCTTGGTTATATAATCGTATATAATTCCACTGTCATCGTTAATATAATTTGTATCATTTTCATAATCTTTCTATGATTGTTATTCACACACACACACACACACACACACACACACACACACACACTTAACTAATATAAAAATTACTCAAAACAATTTACATTACTCACACCTCTCCACCCCATTAGAGGTCAAGTAATTTGGGGTCAGAGGTCAGCCTGTTAGTGCACCCAACAGGAGGCCAACAACAGGTGGCCATACATTAACAGCTTCCTGCAACACCTGGACGTCAACACACCTGCGGGAGACACAGAAACAGGTAATTAGTTAAGAGGTATAGTTACAACACACACACACACACACACACACACACACACACACACACACACACACACACACACACACCTTTCCACTCCCCACACACCTCCCAGAGCCTACAGAGGGTGTTAACTAAGCTCCCCACACACCCCACCCCTACAGTAGTGTCGGGGGAGGAATAACTACAGCAGCGTCGCCATTTCTCTTCATGTATTCACCATCTACATAATTTTTCTTCCCGTCGCAACTCACCGCCAACCACAGAAATATGATGAGGGCGCACACACACACACACACGCACACGCACACACACACACAGGCTTCTCACCAAATTGAAGACATCGACTCATCAACCCCATCACCACCCAAATAGATGGATCAACTCCCTCTCACCTCGCTCAAAGTTGAAGGGTCAAATCTTACCTACCTACTCCCTCCTCCCTCTTTCCACTCCCCCCCTACCCCCTCCTCCCTAACTCCCGTCCCTCCCCTTACCTTACTCCTCCTCCCCTACCCCCTTCCCTCCCTTTACTCCCTCTCCCACCTTCCCTCCATGACGCTGCTGGCCTGACGACGACGACCTGCCTCAATGTTCCTCTGTGTGTGTTCAACTCTCTCTCTCTCTACCTCTCTCTACCACTCTCTCTCTCTCTATCTCTCTCTCTCTCCTCTCTCTACCTGTGTGTTCATACCCCCTCTCTCTCTCTACCTGTGTGTTCATACCCTCTCTACCTGTGTGTTCTCTACTTATTCTCAATGCCTGTTCATATCTCTCCCCTGTGTGTTCATACCCCCTCTACTTATTTCAATGCTCGTGTCTATATCTCTACCTGTGTGTTCATTTTCCTCCCCCTTTCTCGCTCTCGCTCTCTCTCCTTCGTTTACAAACCTGTTGAAAGAGGAGAAGGTGTCTGAAGGTGTGATATGTTAGTGTGCTTACCTGTGGACTCGCTAGTACAGGTAAAGACCCACGAATAACACACATACGGACACACACACACGGACACACACACACACACACACTAATCTCTCTTTCAAAGCAATTTACAAAACCATTGGTAAATAATCATTAACTACCCCCAGCAGGTAACTCATTACAATCATTCACCTGTGTTCACCTGTGCCTACCTGTGTTTACCTGTGTTTTCAAGGATAGTTTAACAAATTGAATGAAATGAGCTTATCTGTTCCGCTACGGGCAGATAAAACGTACAGGTGTTGCTTGTTATGGGTGTTACTTGTTACGTGGTGTTGCTTGTTACGTGGTGTTGCTTGTTACGTGGTGTTGCTTGTTACCTGGTGTTGCATATTACGCGGTGTTGATTGTTACGCGGTGTTGATTGTTACGTGGTGTTGCTTGTTACGTGGTGTTGCATATTACGCGGTGTTGATTGTTACGTGGTGTTGATTGTTACGTGGTGTTGCTTGTTACGTGGTGTTGCTTGTTACGTGGTGTTGCATATTACGCGGTGTTGATTGTTACGTGGTGTTGCTTGTTACGTGGTGTTGCTTGTTACGTGGTGTTGCATATTACGCGGTGTTGATTGTTACGCGGTGTTGATTGTTACGCGGTGTTGATTGTTACGTGGTGTTGATTGTTACGTGGTGATGCATTTAAGAAATCTTTCAATAGTAAAAATTATATAATAAAAAAACTATAACACCTTCACTTTACCTGTCACACACACACACACACACACACACACACCATTTTTCACGCTTCACGTCTACCTGGCCCTTTTAACACACCTGTAATTTGTACGTTAATGATATATTATGAGCAATTTACCTGTACAATAAACCTGACGTCATTTATATTATCCTGTGTTTATCTGTGTTTGTTTGTGTTTGTTACCCACCGCGTTTGTTATCCTTGTTTGTTTGCTTGTTTGTGTATATGTCTGTTTGTCTGTCTTTACTCTATGTCTGTCTGTCTATCTACCTGTCTGTCTCTTATCTCTGTCTATGTCTTCCTTCATAGCATACATCAAGGGGTACAGAAGATGAGAGAGGGTGAGGATAATGAGTGATGCAAGAGTGAGGATAATAGTGAATGATGCAAGACAAAGTGTTCAACGTGAGTGAATGTGACAGCATCTTTAAGCGCGCACACACACACACACACAGACACACACACACACACACACACACACACACACACACACACACACTTATTCATGTCCTCATTTGCATAAGCAGTAATATACATAGTTAAAACTTTTATATAATTCCCGTTACATAATCGCGATAAGACTTTGTGGTACATAATAAAATGATCGATAGAAATAGCACAGAATTATAGTACATTCATTTTTCAGTCATTCACTTAACTAAAAATATGTGTAGGATTTTTTCCATTCAATACTTACAGGGTATATATCAATCATATCATAAAGGCATTTACATTTCATTCATTCTTTCATTTCATTCACTAATTAAACTGAAAAGTGTATAAGCTAGGAGTTTTTCATTCAAGTTTACACATTCTTATTCATTACCGTGTACAGGGTCCATGTTGTCACCAGTACCAGGAACACGTGGTCACTCGCGCTATGTTGTGTTGACGATACGACCATTAACCTAATCTACCTACGCCAAACTTAACCTAATCTACTTACGCCAAACTTAACCTAATCTACCTACGCCAAACTTAACCTAATCTACCTACGCCAAACTTAACCTAATCTATCTACGCCAAACTTAACCTAATCTACCTACGCCAAACTTAACCTAATCTACCTACGCCAAACTTAACCTAATCTACCTACGCCAAACTTAACCTAATCTACCTACGCCAAACTTAACCTAATCTACCTACATAAACTTAACCCTAATCTACCTGCGCAAACTTAACCTAATCTACCTACGCCAAACTTAACCTAATCTACCTACGCCAAACTTAACCTAATCTACCTACGCCAAACTTAACCTAATCTATCTACGCCAAACTTAACCTAATCTACCTACGCCAAACTTAACCTAACTTAAAAAGAACTTAACGTATCCTAGATTAACCTCACTTAAAACTTATCTCCGCAAACTTAATCTAAATCTGCCTTAGCCTAACTTAATCCATCTAACCTAACCTAACGTTTAAAGAGTTTAATTATAGTTGGATTAATTAGATTAAATTAGAATAGGTTAGATTAGATTACGTAGGTTAGGTTAGGTTACAATAATCTAACTAAAACCAAAAATTATAAGCCCCAGTCATATCATTAACTCGCTAAAAAAGCAAAAAATAAAAAAATAAAAACAAGAAAACATTTTGGGCTCGTAGTGATCGTGGGATGATGTTCGTGGTAATACACTGAACACCGGGATGATGTTCGTGGTAATACCCTCCCACCCCCTACCCCCCAAAAGCCCACCGCGGGATCCTGTTGCTATTGTGACTCGCTTCCATTATCCTAGCCACCACCACTACTGCCTCCAGCCTATAATCTCCCTCCCTGAATCACGAGACTCCCGGCATTTACTTCCCTCCATCACTTATAAATATATCAATTTAAGCTGTGAATCACCCGTCGCTTGATTCACGAGTTCTCACGTATTTTTGTAGCACTCAGCTGAGGCCCCGGGACTTAGGTGTTCCATAATGGCGGAGGTCGCTTATACTCCGTTTTCATTCAGTTGTGTCTCTTCTTTTCTGCTTGTCTATGTTAAAATTAATTTACGTAATAACAACAAGAATAACAACAATAATAAAACACACACACACACACACATGTATCACTCAGCTGTAACACATAAAATACGGAGGCAGGATATCACGTGACCTTCACAATGGATGCGGACAAAAACATTGTATCCTGTAATTTGGAGGCAGGTTGACGGCCCTCAGTGTACAGGTTGGCGGCTCTCAGTGTACAGGTTGGCGGCTCTCAGTGTACAGGTTGGCGGCTCTCAGTGTACAGGTTGGCGGCTCTCAAGTGTACAAGTTGACGGCTCTCAGTGTACAGGTTGGCGGCTCTCAGTGTACAGGTTGGAGGCTCTCAGTGTACAGGTTGGCGGCTCAAGTACAGGTTGACGGCCCCCAGTGCGCAGGGTTGGCGGCTCAGTGCAGGTCTGGCGGCTCATGTACAGGTTGACGGCCCTCAGTGTACAGGTTGACGGCCCTCAGTGTACAGGTTGGCGGCTCTCAGTGTACAGGTTGGCGGCTCTCAGTGTACAGGTTGGCGGCTCTCATGTACAGGTTGAGGGCCCTCAGTGTCACAGGTTGGCGGCTCAGTGTACAGGTTGGCGGCTCTCAGTGTACAGGTTGATGACCCTCAGTGTACAGGTTGGCGGCTCTCAAGGTACAGGTTGGCGGCTCAGTGTGGCTGTTGGCGGCTTCAGTGTACAGGTTGGCGGCTCTCAGTGTACAGGTTGACGGCCCTCAGGTACAGGTTGACTGCCCCAGTGTACAGGTGGACGGCCCTCAGTGTACAGGTTGCGGCTCTGTGTATAGGTTGGCGGCTCTGTACAGCTGGCCCTCAGTGTACAGGTTGGCGGCCTTGTGTACAGGTTGGCGGCTCTCAAATGTACAGGTTGGCGGCCTCAAGTACAGGTTAGCGGCTCTCAGTGTACAGGTTGGCGGCTCTCTCAGTACAGGTTAGCAGGTCTCAAATGTACAGGTTGGCGGCCTCAAGTGTACAGGTTGGCGGCCTCATGTACAGTTGGTGGCTCTCAGTGTACAGGTTGGCGGCTCTCAAGTGTACAGGTTGGCGCTCTCATGTACAGGTTGGCGGCTCTCAGCATACAGGTTGGCGGCTCTGTGTACAGGCTGGCGGCTCTCAGTGTACAGGCTGGCGGCTCTCAGTGTACAGGTTGGCGGCCTCAGTGTACAGGTTGGCGACTGTCAGTGTACAGGTTGGCGGCTGTCAGTGTACAGGTTGGCGGCTCTCAGTGTACAGGCTGGCGGCTCTCAGTGTACAGGTTGGCGGCTCTCAGTGTACAGGTTGGCGGCTCTCAGTATACAGGTTGGCGGCTCTCAGTGTACAGGCTGGCAGCTCTCAGTGTATAGGCTGGCGGCTCTCAGTGTATAGGTTGGCGGCTCTCAGTGTACAGGTTGGCGGCTCTCAAGTGTACAGGTTGGCGGCTCAGGCATACAGGCTGGCGGCTCTCAGTGTACAGGCTGGCGGCTCTCAGTGTATAGGTTGGCGGCTCTCAGTGTACAGGTTGGCGACTGTCAGTGTACAGGTTGGCGGCTCTCAGTGTAGAAGTGTGTGTGTGTGTGTGTGTGTGTGTGTGTGTGTGTGTGTGTGTGTGTCACAGAGGTGTACTTTTCGGCCCCTGGGGAGGGAGAGGAAGAAGTCCCCTATTGATTTTCAGGTTACTGTGGGCGTGTTGTTGTTGTAGGTGTTATTGTTGGTCTTGTTGTAGTAGGTGGTGTTGTTGTTGTAGTAGGTGTTGTTGTTGTTTAGGTGTTGTAGGTGTTATTGTTGGTCTTGTTGTAGTAGGTGGTGTTGTTGCTGGTTGTAGCAGGTGCTGTTGTTGTTGGGTAGCAGGTGTTGTTGTAGTAGGTGGTGCTGTAGTTGTAGTAGGTGTTGTTGTTGTTGTAGTAGTGTGCTGGTTGTTGTTGCAGTAGGTGTGTGTGCTGTTGAGAGTAGGTGTTGTTGTTTAAGTAGCAGGTGTTGTTGTTGTTGTAGTAGGTAGGTGTTGTTGTTGGTAGCAGGTGTTGTTGTTGGTTAGTAGGTTGTTGTTGTTGTAGGTGGTGTTGTTGTTGTAGTAGGTGTTGTTGTTGTTGTAGTAGGTGGTGCTGTTGTTGTTGTAGTAGGTGTTGTTGTTGTTGTTGTAGCAGGTGTTGTTGGTAGTAGGTGGTGTTGTGGTTGTAGTAGGTGTTGTTGTTGTTGTTGTAGTAGGTGTTGTTGTTGTTGTAGCAGGTGTTGTTGTTGTTGTAGTAGGTGTGTTGTTGTTGTAGTAGGTGTTGTTGTTGTTGTAGTAGGTGTTGTTGTTGTTGTAGTAGGTGTTGTTGTTGTAGTAGGTGTTGTTGTAGTAGGTGGTGTTATGTAGTTGTAGTAGGTGTTGTTGTTGTAGTAGGTGTTGTTGTTGGTAGTAGGTGTTGTTGTTGTTGTAGTAGGTGGTGTTGTTGTTGTAGTAGGTGTTGTTGTTGTTGTAGCAGGTGGTGTTGTTGTTGTAGTAGGTGTTGTTGTTGTTGTAGTAGGTGTTATTGCTGGTCTGTTGTAGTAGGTGTTGTTGTTGTTGTTGTTGTTGTTGTAGTAGGTGGTGGTGTTGTTGTTGTTGTTGTTGTTGTTGTTGTTGTTGTAGTAGGTGTTGTTGTTGTTGTTATAGATGTAGGTGTTGGTTGTAGTAGGTGTTGTTGTTGTTGTAGTAGGTGTTGTTGTTGTAGTAGATGTTACTGTTGGTCTTGGTGGTGTTGTAGTAGTAGGTAGGTTATTATTGGTCTTTTGTTGTTGTTGTTGTTGTTGTTTGTGGTGTTGTAGTTGGTTGAACACAAGACCACTGTTGTTGACATACACCTGTAAGGGTCTGTATCAGTGTGTGTGTGTGTGTGTGTGTGTGTGTGTGTGTGTGTGTGTGTGTGTGTGTGTGTGTGTGTGTGTGTGTGTGTACTATTACTACTCCTTCACGGTGACTAAATCTTCAAGAATTATTACAAACTTAACTTCATGTAAAAATAGGCACCCCGGCCTATTTCACCCGAGGATTAAACACCCTAACGCCAACCTAATCCAACCACCTAACGCTAACCATCCAACCCAATCTAACGCTAACCTAACGCTACCTAATCCAAACCCATCTAACGCTAACTCATCCAACCCATCTAACCAACCTAATCCAACCTAGCACAAGTTAACTCAACTGTCCCATCTAACGCTAACCTAATCCAACCCAACCCAACACTAACGCTAACCTAATCCAACCCATCTAACGCTAACCTAATCCAACCTAATCTAACGCTAACCTAATCTAACACTAACCTAATCTAACGCTAATCTAACCTAATCCAACCTAATCTAACGCTAACCTAACCTAAGCGTCTCCAGGTAGCGTTAGGGTGTTTAATTAACAGGTAAAATAAGCTAGGCCTGGGGGGGGGATACTCCACAGGTGATTCCCAAATTCATTATCTCTTAAACTAACAACTATTTTAACTTTGTGGAAGGGAGAGGGAAGGGGGGTAGCCCAGGTCTGTATGGGGCGCCTCAGGACTGTGGGGCAGTCTACACAGTAGGGGAGGTAGGGGTAGGTGGGCAGGTAGGAATAGGTAGGTGGGCAGGTAGGAATAGGTAGGTGGGCAGGTAGGGAATAGTAGGTGGGCAGGTAGGAATAGGTAGGTGGGCAGGTAGGAAGAGGTAGGTGGGCAGGTAGGAATAGGTAGGCAGGTAGAATAGGTGGGCAGGTAGGAATAGGTAGGTGGGCAGGTAGGAATAGGTAGGTGGGCAGGTAGGGAATAGGTGGGCAGGTAGGAATAGGTGGGCAGGTAGGAATAGGTAGGTGGGTAGGTAGGTAGGTAGATCGGTACGTAGGTAGGAGTAGGTAGGGAAACAGTAGTAGGTAGGCGAGTAGGGAGATAAGCAGTAGGTAGGTAGGTAGGTAGGTAAGGTAGGGGTAGCTCATATGTGAAAAGTACCCCCCCCCGCCCTTCCACGATACATTATAAAAGTTAAAAAGTTACGTGAACATTTTTCCCCCCTAAGACAGACAGGTAGATACAAGGAAAGATTTACCGTCAGAACCCTCGAGAACCTTTGACCCTGATCATAATCTACCTGTACATCTCGAGGCACAGGTAGGTAGGTGATGGTGGCTGGGTGGGTGCCAATGGGTGCATCTCATCCTAGGTCATGAGGTCAAGTCCCGTGACCTTGTTTGTGGTGGGGGGGGGTCATGGCGGAGGTCACAACACCTATTAGAATCTTAATAGTCCTAGGAGATATCGACCAAGCGAGTGCCAACCTAGGAGGACGTGCCTAGGAGAGGGCCTAGCGGTGGGTGCCACATCGTCAGTCTCGTCGAGTGGCTGAGAGTCACCTCAGGCAGTAGCACCCGGTATGTGGCATCAAAGACTAGCATCGGCTGGCATCCCACTGGCACTTAGGGGTGCCAGGGAGTTCCTCAACACACCTGGGTAACGTAGGTAGGTAGGTAGGGAAGAGTGCCACACATTTAATAGGTAAGGTAGGTAACTCTCTCTCTCTCAACCGTGAATGAGCGGCGGAAATTGACTAGGGGTAAAATCTGGTCGGATATCGGAACCTCACCTACCAGAAAATCTCAATTCCTTCAACTGTACCAACTTCTTTCAATCCTCCAAATAAATTCTTTCAATCCTCCAAGCCATCGAATTAATGGCGACCGTATCAATGGCGTCGGTACAGTGCTAAGACTCGACTGTTTAACTAAATGGGGAGGGGGGATGGTAGGATGGGGAGGGGGGATAGGATGGGGAGGGGGGATGGGAGGGGGATGGTAGGGATGGGGGGAGGGGATGGTAGGATGGGGAGGGGGGATGGTAGGATGGGGAGGGGTGGTAGGATGGGGGGGAGGAGGAGGGAAGGATGGGGGAGGGGGGATGGTAGGGATGGGGGGAGGGGGATGGTAGGATGGGGAGGGGGGATGGTAGGGGATGGGGGGGAGGGAGGAGGGAAGGGTGAGAGGGGATGGGGAGGAGGGATGATGAGAGAGATGAGGGAAGAGGTTAAGTGTAAGGTTAGGTTAAGTGAGGTCAGGTTGGGTTAGGTTAAGTGAGGTCAGGTGAGGTTAGGTTAAGTGAGGTCAGGTTGTTAGGTTAAGTGAGGTCAGGTGAGGTTAGTTAGGTTAAGTGAGGTCAGGTGAGGTTAGGTTAAGTGAGGTTAGGTTAGGTTAAGTGAGGTTAGGTTATGTGAGGTTAGGTTGGTTAGTGAGGTTAGGAGGTTATGAGGTCAGGTTAGGTGGGGTCCTCAACTGGGTGCTGGGATAAGCCTATGTGGCTACGTGACACATGACGCCACAAATACTGAGAAATGTTATCACTGGATTCAACTCTATTATTATGACATTTATGAGGAGTGGGGAGGTGGTGTGGAGGGGGGGGAGAGGCAGTAGGGAGGGAGGTGGTGGGAGAGGGGGAGAGGCAGCAGTGGAAGTGGGTGGGTTGGGGTGGGTGGTGGAGGCATTTAGTGAGGAGGAGGAGGAGGAAGATATAGAGTGGTGATAGGTGGTGGTGGTAGTGGTGGTGGAGGTGTGGGGGGAGGTGTGGTGGTGGTGAGTAGGGGTGATAGTGGTGGGGTAGTGGTGTGGTGGGGGGAGGTGTGGTGGTGGTGGTGGTGGGTAGTAGGGGAGGGTGGGGGTAGTGGTGGTGGTGGTGGTGGTGTGGTGGTGGTAGTAGGGGTGATAGTGGTGGGGGTAGGGTAGTGGTGGTGGTAGGTGTGGTGGTGGGAGAGGAGTGGTGGGGGGTGGTGGTGGTGGGGGTGGTGGTGGTGGTGGTGTGGTGGTGGTGTAGGGGTGATAGTGGTGGGGGTGGTGGTGTGGTGGTGGTGGTGTGGTGGTGGTAGTAGGGTGATAGTGGTTGGGGTAGTGGTGGTGGTGTGGTGGTGGTGGTAGGGTGATAGTGGTTGGGGTAGTGGTGGTGGTAGTGGTGTGGTGGTGGTAGTAGTGGTATGTGTGGGTAGTGGTGGTGGTGGTGGTGGTGTGGTGGTGGTAGTAGGAAGGCCGTGACCACCACAACAACTGAGGTGGTGGTGGTGGGGACGACTAGTACCACCGGTGGCCGCCAGATGGCCACCCCCTCCATACCCACACACAAACACCCCCACCCCAACATACACCCACCCCACCACCACCCATACCCCAACACCTCACCAAAAACCCCAATTAAACCCCCCTAACCCCCCAAACAAGCGTAAAACAACAAAATAACGAAAACTCGGAGTTAGGGGACGAAATGGCAGCACCGGCGCCCGTGAGCTGTTGCCAAACCAAACTGGTGATGGGTGGAGAGAGAGAGAGAGAGAGGGAGAGAGGGAGAGAGAGAGAGAGAGAGAGAGAGAGATAAAAAAAGAGAGAGAGAGAGAGAGAGAGAAGAGAGACGCCCTCCTACCATATTCATAATGCAAGCTTGATCATGAGACCAACGCTGAGGCCAGAATCCACAGCTGCTGGGGCTCCTGGCCAAGTGAGGGAAGAGTGTGAGGGAGTGAGAGGTGAGAGGGAAACACGGGGGTTGAGAGGGAGGGAAACACGGGCGGGGGAAGGGGTCGGGAGGAGGTACAGGGAGATAGAGAGGGACAGCAGAGGGAGAGAGAATAAGTGAGAGAGTGTGAGTGAGTGAGAGGGAGGGAGGGAGGCAGAGAGGGATAGAGGGAGAGGGGAGGAGGGAAGTTATCGTAGACCGCCACCTCTAGGTTAGATGGGTGGTGGTGGTGCAGGGCGAGGAGAGCGTCTGCCTGGCCCGTAACTGCGTGAATTCCCGCTGGCGATTGTGAGGCCATGCCCTCCCTCGCCACACTACCATACCCTCCCTTAAGTCTCCCTCGCCCTTAAATGTACCCAAACTTTAAAACAACTATATATAAAAACTCTTACTCCCTGGATGTGACCTCCCTCAAACTCCCTGGATGTGACCTCCCTCAAACTCCCTGGATATGACCTCCCTTAAATCTCCCTGCCTAAAACTACCCTCCCCAACTCCCATTCCTTTGCGGTATCCTATTTAGCTCCCTCTTTGTACCCTCCCTAACTCCCTGGCTGTACCCTTACCCACCCTTGATTCCCTCTCCCTGGCTGTATCCTCCCTGTAATATCTCCCTTATTTTTGTACACCATAACTACACGCATACGCTCCCTTACCTCCCATGTAACGGCTATAATCTCCCTTGGTCAGTATATTCTCCCTGTGTATACGCTCCCTATATACGCCAAGTCAGTTTACAAGTATACGCATGTCCAGGAGGAAACAATCATCCCTCAACGACAAAAACAATAACAACAATCACAAAACAAAAACACTGATAAAATAACACTAATAATTAACAACAAATAATAACAATAACAACAAACTAAGATAGCGAAGTAAACACAACACGTCACCTCCAATCACCTCTTTTGACCTCTCCCTTAACAGTGCCATACAGCTGACCTCTTGACCTCCACATCTGTGCCAAATACTACCATAATTAACTTAAATATGACCTCAAAGCTACTCCAAATAGAACCTTCGATGGGGTTGACCTTTGACCTCTTTAAAAACCTTTATATGAACCCTTAAACCATTTTTGAACCCTTAAACCTTTATATGAACTATAACCCCTATATGAACTCTTAAAACCCCTAAATAAACCCTTAAACCCCTAAATAAACCCTTAAACCCCTAAATGAACCCTTAAACCCTTATATGAACCCCTAAACCCTAAATGATCCCTTAAACCCTGCCAGACATCCCTTATAAAGATCATATAAAGGGACGGGAGATTGAGCTAGGGTACAGGTCTGTCAAGTTTAAAAGGTCCAGTGGTGATGATGGTGATGATGGTGATGATGGTGGTGATGCTGATGGTAATGATGATGATGATGATGATGGTTATGATGGTCATACTGATGGTAATGATGATGATGATGATGATGGTTATGATGATGGTGATACTGATGGTAATGATGATGGTAATGATGATGATGATGATGGTTATGATGATGATGGTGATGCTGATGGTAATGATGATGGTAATGATGATGATGGTGATGCTGATGGTAATGATGATGGTAATGATGATGATGATGGTAATGATGATGGTAATGGTGATGGTAATGATGATGATGATGATGGTGATGATGATGATGGTAATGGTGATGGTAATGATGATGGTAATGATGATGGTGATGGTGATGGTAATGATGGTGATGGTAATGATGATGATGATGGTAATGATGATGATGATGGTAATGGTGATGGTAATGATGATGGTGATGGTGATGGTAATGATGATGATGATGGTAATGATGGTGATGGTGATGGTAATGATGATGATGATGATGGTAATGTTGGTGATGATGATGGTAATGATGATGATGATGGTAATGATGATGATGATGATGGTAATGATGATGATGATGGTAATGATGATGATGATGGTAATGATGATGATGATAATGATGACGATAAAATATAGCAGGAACTGTGTCTACTTTCTGAAGAAATAATAATAATAATAATAATAATAATAATAATAATAATAATAATACCTACAATGACGTCACAACTATACCCTTACTACAATACACTCATGTGACGTCAGAACTACACCTGGTACACTCATTACACCTTAACGTTTTTCAAGTGTGTGTGTGTGTGTGTGTGTGTGTGTGTGTGTGTGTTGCTAACTCTCTAGAATACACACACACACACACACACACAGGAGAGAAGGGTTTAAGAGGGCCTGGACCAACACCTGCGCGGACACCCTCGGCAGTGCCACCACCAGCAGCAGCATGGTGGGAGGGTGCGGCCATGAGAGAGAGAGAGAGAGAGAGAGAGAGAGAGAGAAAGAGAGAGAGCCACAACCCTGTGCTACACTACCAGCGAGTCATGCCCACGGCTCTCACCCCCTCACCTCTCACTCTCTTTACTCTCACTACGCTACCTACCTACCTCTCTTTCTCTCTTGCTTGCTTGCTTCCCCTTCCTCTCCTTCCCTCCTCCTTTTCATCAGCATCTCTCTCTCTCTCTCTCTCCCCTGTTTCCTTCGATGTTTCTCCTGAGGTGATGTTTTACTCTTTATCTCTCTATGTCTCTCAGTGTCTCTAATTTCTCCTTCCCCACAGCTCTCTCCTCTCACCCCAACTCCTCCTCCTCTCCGCCCCCACCCCGCAGCACGGCAGGGTCTACTCCAACATCCCCACCCATACATACACACACACCCATACACCACCATACATACACCCCATACATACACACCATTTGTGGTAGAGCCAGCAGCCCTCAGGCACCGAGTGACAGGAGCACCTCCTGCCAAAAGCCGGGAATCACCCTCCCGGCCACCCAGGTCACCCCTAATTCTGTTAGTTTGAAGCACTTGTGAGTACGTTACCCCCTTTTCACCTCAGTGACCTGGTTTTTACTGTTCCTTAATCGGTAATAATGTCCACCTGGCCAATGATGCTAGTGTCATTCCATAGATGTGCTAGATCGTATGTAATTTACACCCCTTTACCCCATGGTGTCAAACACAATACTCCCTCATATCAATCCTGATGTCTCTCTACAAAACTCACTGGTTTTACACCAACCCAAACTGTAGCTTCAATATTACTTTCCTGACTCCCAATTTACAGTTCTAGTCTCCTACTACTCATTCCTTCTTCTTGATTAGCCATAACATCAACATTATCCCTTCATCCTAGATACCTGTTTAGATCAAGTGTTTTATCTTCCTGTGCACCTGAGAACCCCTGAGTGTACTTGGGTTCTGTGAGACCAAACTCACTAACGATAATGACCATTGGTATAGCTGTTTCTAATTATAATGAACTGCATCAACACGTCACGACACAGTGGTGGTGTCGCCCTATATGTTGATATCCAAGTATAACACTTCTGTAGAGATGATTTAAGGTTCAAAAATTACATAGGTAGTACTTTCATTGAATTACGTGAACGACACACAAATATCAAGTAGGATAATCTACAAGACCCACACTAATGTAAGGAATTTTCTTGATAAGAATTTTCGGAGCTTATCTCTATCATAAGTTCAGAGGAAAGACTTCTTACATCACAGGAGATTTCAGCGCGATCTATTAAATCGAAACCGACACCTTCAACACTTTACCTGTCATTCCTAAACTCTTCTTCCAACACTATAACCAAACCACTAAATCGCTGCTTACTTTCTGCCTGTGATAGATCATATCTGGACTAACAACGCCATAACAACCTTGGGGTGATTATTTACATAAACAATATCTTTCAGATCCTTTACAGTTTTTTGCCCATGTATAAAACAGCCACAAGACCTGAAAGAAAGGTCTAGTAGAGTCTCCAATACAATGCAGAGCTGCTGCACCGACAACATGCTTTCACCCCAGAAGCAACCCTGTGAATGCTTGGGATCTTGTCTGTACTCCTTTAACCCTAACGTGAACAGCTGTAACTTCTCTGGCATCTTCAATGCTTGGCACGACCATGCTTCCCTTTCAAGACTAGGTCAGTGAAAACTGGCAGCTCCATTTCCAAACCCTATCACAAGCGAAAATTAAGATAATGATAAAGGAAAAACACAAACTCCAAGAAATTTGCAAAAAGATCCATAACTTTCGGTGATGCTTACCGAAGTATCAGAAATAAAATTAACTCAAGCAGTTAGAAATGCCAGACTATTTATACAAATAAGCTCCAGTTATCAGGCGACAGTAAGAAAACCTGGAATGTCATAAATTCTATTCAGAACAGGAACACTCAGCCTTCATTTTAATCAGCTTTTTTATGATAAATGAGGATTCGGTTATAACGGAACCCTCTCCCCATTGCCAACCACTTCAATGAATATTTTAGCCAATGTGTTGGCAAAAATCTTTACCAGAGGCATCCTGATCACCATGAGGAATTTAGAGCAGGTAATTACCAGGCAGGCAGCAAATGAGCTGTTCTTATCCTGTCTGTAGATGAATTACTGGCCATCCTTAAAATGTCAAGATGCAGCAGCAGGCAGGAATAATATACCAATGAGCATCATTAAAGTGGCCACTTATTGCTACCTGTTCTCCTCATTTGTAACTCCTTCACTAGTAATTGTCTTTCCTGATAAACTGAAAATTGCTAAAGTCCACCGGCATATAAAAAATCTGGGAACAAAGGTCTCTTCGAGAATTACCTTTACTATCAGTCCTCAGCCTTGAGTAAAGATGGAAAAGCTAGCATGTAATATGATTTCAAATTCCTTCTGCAATACCAATAACATCTTTACAGACTCTCCCGGTTTGAATTTAGAGCTAGAAGGTCGACTGAGGTGCTCTGCTGTCCTTTACTAATGACATCTTAAATTCGCTTTGATATTGTAGTCAGTTCACAGTCGGTATATTCTTGGACCTCTAAAGCCTTCGATACTATCGCCCCGCCATCCTCCTTTCCAAGCTTGAACATTACGGCGTTGGGGCCTGTCCCCAATTAAGGTTTACCTCATATCTGTCCAACAGGTTGCAGTATGTCTGCTATAATAACCATAATCTGACTCCTCGCCAATTTTGTATGGAGTCCCCCAAGGTTATTCTCGTTCCAGTACTGTTTTTTGTTGTACATAAACAACATAGTCCGCCAGCTCACTCATAAAATACAACTTATTTGCAGACGATAGTAATCTCTATGTAACTCAGACCTCCATTCCTTGATGAGAACTATGAACACTGGATGCTAAAATCGGGACACTAGGTAATACGTAAATAAACTGACCTTAAACCTTGAGAAAACCCACTAGACGATCTTTCACAGAAGGAAAAACTTACCCCCAGACTTGGACCCTCTGTACCTTGGTATTATAGTCCTCCAAACGCAGACAAAATACTAAATTCCTCAGAGTTATTGTTGATGAAAAGAAACTTAACTGGAGAAACACACTGAAGGCCATTCACAGTAAAATCAATAAACAGTGCAGTATCAAGTATCACACTCGATCCTCACTCTCACAGCAATGAAAATCTATCATTATCTTGTTTTACCAACACCTGATACACTGTCACACACTATGGGGGCCTCTGACTAAAAGCACAATCTCTAGTTACTGCACAAAAAGAGTTATCACGGAGAATGAGCCTACTTGAAAAAACAGATCACACCGACACAAAAATTTGCTGTAATGAGAATTTTTAAATTTCAATGAAAATATAACACCTACTGCTGTGCCTCTTTGTTTAAATCTATCCAATCACTTCATGACAATAATTGTTTCCAGTTCGGAATAATCATAGGTTAACTTAAGCACCCAGAGCTACTAAAGACCCTCCCCCATGCTCTCACCTCTCAGTCCCAGAACCTCCATAAAAATATCATGAATTGACAGAAGGTGTGGACAACTTACCCCCACCCATCCTTAAAGACTACACTCCCTTCCTTTAACCGCTCTCTTAAAAATATCTATTGTCCAAGTATTATGCTGTTGTAACACACTATATTTACAGTACCTGCTTTATTGTACCATCAAAACTTGTTTTATTTGAGAATTATCGCTGTAAATAAATAAGTAATTACCATTGCAATAAAGCTTATAATTGCCAATAGACATAATCCTGACAGCTCTGTCCTCTTGTTCAACCTTATTACTGTACAGCAAGTTTGCTGCTCCCCCCATTGCCACTTATGTTTTCAGTTATAATTTATATATATATATATATATATATATATATATATATATATATATATATATATATATATATAATATATATATATATATATATATATATATATATATATATATATATATATATATATATATATATATATATATATATATATGTATATATATATATGTATGTATATATAGAGCAAGCAATAAATAAATAAAACAAATAAATAAATAAAATAATAAATATTTAGTGATAACCATTATTAACATATGAGATATGCTTATTACCACCATGCTATTGTACTATTCCAGAATGATACTAAATGTTTTACATAATACTTCCTTGAAATAAATACTATGGTATATATGAGGTGCCTAAAAGAAGGCTCAGGTTCTCAACTTTAGCTCCTTCATGTTAATATTGTTATCATTATCCACTCTGTCTCTGTGTTTTTCTGGCGCTAAATGTTTACATAATACTTCCTTGAGATAAATGTATATAGTATATATGAGGTTTAAAGAGAGCTCAGGTTCTCAACTGGCTCAGCCATGTTAATATTGTTATTATCCACTTGTATCTGTGTTTTTTTTCTAAATAAACTGTTTCAATTCAATTCAATTACACACAGAGATACATCAACATACTGTGCTATATATACACACACATACCCATATACATCAACCTCAAAGGGTTAAACCATCATCCCTCAGTTAAAACCATCATCCCTCAAAGGGTTAAACCATCAACCAGGGTTAAACCATCATCCTCAAAGGTTAAACCATCAACCCCTAAAGGGTTAAACCATCATCCCCAGCAGTTAAACCATCAACCTCAAGGTTAAACCATCATCCTCAAAGGGTTAAACCATCATCCTCAAAGGTTAAACCATCGTCCTCAAAGGTTAAACCATCGTCCCCAAGGGTTAAACCTCACCAGTCCGCCCCCTGCCCTCACCCTCCGCCCCTGCCTCACCTCTCCGCCCCCTGCCCTCACCTCCACACCTCCCCCTCCCCTCCCACCCCCCTCAACCACTCCGCCCCTGCCCTCACCTGTCCGCCCCCTGCCCTCACCCTCCGCCCCTGCCCTCACCTGTATGCCCCCTGCCCCTCACCTGTCCGCCCCCTGTCTCTCACCTGTACGCCCCTGCCTCACCTGTCCGCCCCCCTGCCCGCACCTCTCCGCTCCCCACCCCTTCAAAATACTACAATGGAACTTTATGGTGGCACTGCTCTCCTCTCCTCCATGACCCCAGGACAACACGGCCCTCCCTCATGACCCCAGGTCCGCCCAGGCAACCAGAACACGCCCCTCCTCAGGACTCCAGCAACACGCCCTCCTCATGACCTCTAAAGACAACACGCCCTTCCTCAGGACCCCATAGACAACACGCCCCTCCTCATGACCCCCAGGACAACACGCCCTCCCTCAGGACCCCAAAGACAACACGCCCTCCTCAGGACCCCAAAGACAACACGCCCCTCCCTCAGGACCCCAAACATCACGCCCGTCCTCAGGACCCCAGGACAACACGCCCCTCCCCAGGACCCCCAGGACAACACGCCCTCCTCAGGACCCCCTAAAGACATCACGCCTCCTCCCAGACCCCCAGGACATCACGCCCCTCCCAGGACCCCAGGACATCACGCTCCTCCTCAGGATCTCTGTCATACGTGGCCACCAAATAAACCCATAAACCGAAAGGTTGGCTCCGCCTTCACTTACCTGCTGAGGGAGAATTAACCCAGGCACGAGGTACGGGGGAGGAGGGGGGAGAGGGTAATGTGGAGTGTATACAGAGAGGAGAAGGAGAAGGAGCTAAAGGAGGAGAGGAGGAGGGTATGAGGGGGCAAATATAATGAAGAAGAACGAAATACAGTACCTATCTGTAACTGTTTGTCTGTCTGTTCGTCTGTCTGTCTGTTTGTTTGTTTGTTTCTTAGTCTGTCTGTCAATTTGTTCGTCTGTCTGTCTGTTTGTTCGTCTGTCTGTCTGTTCGTCTGTCTGTCTGTTTGTTAGTCTGTCTGTCAATTTGTTCGTCTGTTTGTCTGTCGTCTGTCTGTCTGTTCGTTCGTCTGTCAGAATTTGGTTCGTTCTTCTGTTCGTCTGTCTGTCTGTTCGTCTGTCTGTTTGTTAGTCTGTCTGTCAATTTGTTCGTCTGTCTGTCTGTTCGTCGTTCTGGGTTCTGTCTGTCTCTCTCAAAACAGTAAGGTACTGCCAACATTCCCCTATCCTATACATGGGTTCTTAGTTTTTCCTCTTCCTCTTACTTCTCCTCCTCCTCCTCCTTCTTTGCTTTCCACCGATTCGTTCCCTTACCCAGAAGAAACAACAACAATAATAATAATAAACAATAACAATAAAAGTACTAATCAAATTATAATAACAATAACGAAGACAATAACAATACTAATAATAACAAATAATAACAAACTAATAATAACAACAATAACAACAAATAATAATAAAATACTAAGGGTGAGAGAGAGAGAGAGAGAGGAGAGAGAGAGAGAGGAGAGAGAGAGAGAGAGAGAGAGAGAGAGAGAGAGAGAATGTGTACAATACGCCCGTGTGAGAAGAAGCCCTTCATCACTAGGATATAATTACTCATTTGTATCTGAAGCCTCGAGATTAAGGTCATGAAAACCTTATTGGTGAAGCCTTAATTATCCAGTTACAATCCCATTACATATACCATGAAGAAGCCAAGGTACAACTTTCTTGAACCTATTAATTACCTTTGAAGCCTCCGAATCATTTTTTTAAGCCGCTGAAGCATATTTTTGAAGATTCTGTATTATTTTTTTAAAGCCTCTGAAACGATATTCTTGAAGCCTCTGAATCACTTTTGAAGCCTCTGGATCACTGCACGATATACTCCCTTTAAATGACTGAATTGAGCCTGCTTTGTGTGCTTGTGGCAGTGAGGAGGAAGGGAGAGGAGGGAAGGGGGAGAGGAGGAAGGGGAAGGATAGAGGTGATGTGAGGAGGAAGGAATGAGAGGAGAGGTGTGAGGTGAAAGAAGGGTTGAGGAGAGGGGAGAGACGAGAGGGTGAGGAGAGGAGGGGGTGAGAAGGAGGTGAGGAAAGGAGGGAGAGAAGCCGGTGGTAAGTTAGAGGGCTCTAGAGACAGAAAGAGAGAGAGAGAGAGAGAGAGAGAGAGAGAGAGAGAGAGGGAGAGAGAGAGAGAGAGAGAGAGAGAGAGATCCTTTGGGGGAGGGAGAGGGAACGGGGAGATGGGGGGAAGTAAAAGAAGGGAGGGGGAAGGGAGATTATGAAAGGTCTGGGGAGATGGAGGGAACGCCCAAGAAGTTCAACACGTCACTAGAGGTTCTGAGAGGAGGGGGTGGTCAGAGGGAGGAGGAAGTAGTGTAGGGGTTAGAGGAGGTGGTGTGGGGTGATTCAGAAGGCGGGGGGAGGTGGTGTGGGGGGGTGATTCAGAAGGCGGGGGGAGGTGGTAAGGGAAGATGGAGGGACAAAAGGGTTTATGCTGGTAAAAAAAAATTATATATTTTTTTCTTCAAGTTTCATAAAAAAGTTCAGTAAGTTCAACAGAGGTTGCTTGGATATTCAAGGAAGTTCAACGAATAAATGAGATACATACATACATACATACATACATACATACATATACATAACGGTTAGTCGTGGTGCATATGATTAATAACGAATGATGGTGAGGGTAAGGGGGGGGGTGGGGTGGGAGGTGGAAGAGGGGGTGGGGTGGGGAGGGGGTGGAAGAGGGGGTGAGGTGGGAGGGAGGGAGGGGGAGGGAGGGAGGGAGGGTCGTTTAAGCAAGCAACGACGTCTTCCTAAACTAAAAGGCTATCAGTGGACGAGGACATCTTGCTGTAGAGGGCGGCATTACAGCGTGGTTATGAGGCGGTTGTTATATATAGGGTTGGTGAGGGGGAGGGACGGACGGACGGACGGACGTATAAAAATCTCCTCACCTCCCTCTCCCTAAAGCAAAGAAATGAAAGGATGTGAAAAGTCCATAATAGAAGGGGGGAGAGAGAGAGAGAGAGGGGGGAGAAGGGGGTAAAAGAGGAGGGAGGGGGATGTAAGAACGGTTACAAAGCACAGAGACCTCTCCCTCCCTCCGCCCTTCTTCCTCTTAATGCACAGTGGCGACCCTCCAATGCTTCTCCAAGCATGGTCAGTGGCGACCCTCCCTCCCCACTACCACTAACCAAAAAGCACGGTTAGTGGTTCCCTCCCGCCCCCCGCCTCCTTCACTATTTCAAAGCGACCAATGGCTCTTCGTCTTGACCAAAACATGATAACCGGAGCCACTACCACCACAATGTTTCCAAAAATATAGTGACGACCTTCCCCCCTCTTCCCCTCCCTCCTCCACCCCCTCTTCCAAAACACCTCTGTCAGTGTTACCATTACCCCAGCACTTCCTAGTCAGTGTTGCCACTTCCCAGATGAGGTAGCGACATCAACTCCATCTACCGGTACAGTGTTAAGCTCCCCACAGCCAGCTGATGAAGTAAGTGTTTGGCTTCACCACCAACAGAAAACTAATCTTATCTTAACCCTAACCTCACCTCACCTCACCTTAAACTCACCTGACCTTAACCTAACTACCTAACCCTCGGTAGTGTAAGTCTTGTCTGTATGACCCGCAGAAGATCATGTGGCGACGAGGGTGGTGTGTTCTCACGTCTCTCTCTCTCTCTTCTTTTTTTTTTTTTTTTTTTTTTTCTCTTCCTTCCTACTACCACAACACTTCCACCAACGCAATCACTATCGTACCACAACACTTCCACCAACGCAATCACTATCGCCACCACAACACTTCCACCAACGCAATCACTATCGCCACCACAACCACCATTCTGACTCACCATCGTACCAACATCCACCATACCAGCATTACCACCGCCACCACCGCCACTAAGCCGCCACCGCCGCCACATAAAGTGAAGGGGAGGGCGGAGGCCACCTTACAACATTAGCCAAACTGTGTAGCGAAGCAGCCAGCTGTGACCACGAGCATAACACACCCTACACCTACCACCACCAGGAAGGAAGGAAGGAAGGAAGGAAGGAAGGAAGGAAGGAAGGAATGAAGGAAGGAAGGAAGGAAGGGAGGAAGGGAGGGAGCAAGGAAGGAGAATGGAAATAGCAAGGGAGGAAGGAAGGAAATAGGGCGGGGGAGGGGTAGAAGGAAGGAAGTTGTGAAGGAGAGGTAGAAAGGAAAGAAAATATATGGGAGGTTGGAAGAAGTAAATAGGGAAGAAGGAAGGTAAGAGGGGCGAAGAAAGGAAGGACATTGGTAAAGGAAGTGACGAAGTAAATAGGAAGAAAGGAAAAAAAGAATGGAAGGGAATTAAAGAAGTTAGAGAAAAAGAAAGGAAATAATGAAGGCAGGAAGGAAAGAAGGAAGCAAAGGAAGGAAAGGGAGAACAAAAGACAAGAGGGAGGGAGGGAAGGAGAATAGACCAATGCGTTGTATATAATTGGCAGTAAGTGGTGAGGGCCCCTTACTCGGTGAGGTGGGCCCCCTACTCGGTGAGGGCCCTGTACTTTTATACCCTGGGCCACACCCTCACACAAGTCACTCCTATAAGCAAGTCATTTAAGTTTTTATAAGTGTAACACCTGCCTGTCTGTCTGTCTATCTGTCTGCCTGTCCCGTCATAATAACAATATTACACACACCTACCACGCCCCCCTTACATACAGTGGGCGTGGTCTAGTACTCAGTAGGCGTGGTCTACCTAGCGATATACGCCTACCACGCCCCCTTACATACAGTGGGCGTGGTCAAACAGGCGGAAAAACACACACACACACACACACACACACACACACACACACACACACACACACACACACACACACACACACACACACACACACACACAGTACGTTCTTGGAACTTCAACACGTGTTATACTGTGTTAAAAAATGTAATTAATATATCTAAGCTAAGCCCTTGACGACTCTCGGAGGTGAGGAGGAGGAAAGGAAGAAAGGAAGGAAAGAAGGGGAGGAGAAAGGAGGAAGGAAGGAGAGGAAGGAAGAGAGGAAGGTAGGAAAGGAGGTGAAGGAAGGAGGAAGAGGGAAGGAAGGAGGGAAAGGAAGGAGAGGAAGGAAGGAAAGGAGGTGAAGGAAGGGAGGAGGAAGAAGGAAGGAGGAGGAAAAGAAGGAAGGAGGAGGAGAGGGGAGGAGGAAGGGGGTAGGAAGAAGGTGAAGAAGGGGAGGGGCTGTCTATGCCAGATATGACCCATGACACTTGTGTGGCACGGCAGGGGGCGTGAGTGTGGGTCGAGGGCGGGGCGAAGTCGGGTCGGGCAGGTCGGGGTGTGTGGGTTGAGGTCAGTGACTTTAATATCACCATAAAATCATCCTCCTAAAACACACCATTAAACCCTCCCTAAAACACACCATTATACCCGTTAAAACACACCATTATACCCCTTAAAACACACCATTATACCCCTTAAAACACACCATTATACCCCTTAAAACACACCATTATACCCTTAATAAATATGCCTCCCCAAAAAATAATTAAAATCTTGTACACAGAAAACAATGTTAAAAAAAAAACACACGAACCAAATTATTGTCTGATGTTAATGACAGAATGAAACAAAACAAGTCTCTGTAAGTCTTAATGACAAGATAAAACACAGTAAGTCTTTTAGAAGAGAGAGAGAGAGAGAGAGAGAGAGAGAGAGAGAGAGAGAGAGAGAGAGAGAGAGAGAGAGAGAGAGAAGATAGGCTGGTGTCGTCACTAATACAACACGTGAACTAGCCCTTTATAACACTACACGGGGAATAATTAAGTTAATAGTGTGTGGGCGGGCAGGCACACGTCACCAGGGTGTGGGGTGGGTGTCGGTGGGTGGGTATGGGCTCTGGGCGTGGATGTGTGGGTGGGCGTGGGCTCTGGGTGTGGGTGGGTGTTAGTAGTGGGTGAGTGGGCGTGGTGGGACTAGTGGTTAAGTGGTGTGCATGTAGAAACAAAAAGTGAGAGAAAGGGGAAAGGGAGATAAGAGAAGGAAAGAGGGAGAGGAAGGAAAGAGGGAGAAAGGGAGAAAGGAGGAGGGAAGGAAAGAGGACGAGAGGGAAGGAAAGGGGACGAGAGGAGAGGAAAGAGGAGGAGAGGGAAGGAAAAGAGGAGGAGAGGGAAGAAAAGAGGAGAGGGGAAGGAAAAGGAGAAGGAAAGAGGGAGGAGAGAGACAGAGAGGAATATCAAATTAACCCCACAGTTTCAGGAAAGAGTGAGTGGGAGGTTGGGGGAGAGGGGGTTCAAGGTACAGGTGAGCTAAAAATACCTGTGTTACCTAAGACTAATGAATGACCAGGTGTGTGTGTGTGTGTACCTGTCGTCAACTTCATTAATATTAACATTATTATTTTTAAACTAATATTTACAACAATGGTTATACTAGTACAGTAGGTTGTTGTTGTTGTTGTTATTTATTATTTTCTAGTATCTTTAAGTCTCTCTCTTACTGCTTTAACTAACAACACTACTAACACCATCTACCACTACTACAACAACTTTTTCTACTACCACCTACACCACTACCACCATCACTAGTACCCGCCCCTCCTCTCAACTAGAACCAAACTTTACGAGGACGGTTTTATGGTGGCTGCCAGCAGGAACTTTGGGGGTTGCAGCACCAGAGTAAGTGAAGCAGTGTGTGCGTATACGCCAGAGGTGGAGCGCGCAAACCACACACACACACACACACACACACACACAAAATCATACTGACCACACACGACCTACCACCACCACCCTCCTAACCACCACTACCACCACCCTCCTAACCACCACTACCACCAGCCTCCTTACCACCATAAACCTAGACTAAACCACTATTGTATTTCAGGTGTTTTTATGAAGCGGCGCCATTAACCTCATAATATTATCAACTACACCTGATGGAGACCTCAGGTAACCATTAAAAGATGTCAGGTATAAATATTAACAACATTAAGTGGTTTGTGGTGGTAGTGGTGTTGTTAGTGGTGTGTTTGTTGTGGTGGTGTGGTGGTAGTGGTGGTGTTGGTGGTGGTGTGTGGTGGTGGTAGTGGTGGTGGTGGTGTGTGGTGGTAGTGGTGTGTGGTGGTAGTGGTGTGTGGTGGTAGTGGTGGTGGTGTGTGGTGGTAGTGGTGTGTGGTGGTGGTGTGTGGTGGTGGTGTGTGGTGTGTGGGTGGTGTGTGGTGTGGTGGTGGTGTGTGGTGGTGGTGGTGTGTGGTGGTGGTGGTGTGTGGTGGTGAGTGGTGTGTGGTGTGGTGGTGGGGTGTGTGGTGGTGGTGGTGTGTGGTGGTGGTGGTGGTGGTGTGTGGTGGTGGTGGTGGTGTGGTGGTGGTGGTGGTGGTGTGTGTGGTGGTGTGTGGTGGTGTGTGGTGGTGTGGGTGTGTGGTGGTGGTGGTGTGTGGTGGTGTGTGGTGGTGGTGGTGTGTGTGTGGTGGTGGTGGTGTGTGTGGTGGTGAGTGGTTGTGGTGGTGTGGTGTGTGGTGGTGGTGGTGTGTGGTGGTAGTGGTGTGTGGTGGTAGTGGTGTGTGGTGGTGGTGGTGTGTGGTGGTGTTGGTGGTGGTGTGTGGTGGTGAGTGGTGTGTGTGGTGGTGAGTGGTGTGTGGTGGTGGTGGTGTGTGGTGGTGGTGGTTGTGTGGTGGTGGTGGTGTGTGGTGGTGGTGTGTGGTGGTAGTGGTGTGTGGTGTGGTGGTGGTGTGTGGTGGTGGTGGTGTGTGGTTGTAGTGGTGTGTGGTGTGGTATTGGTGTGTGTGGTGGTGGTGGTGTGTGGTGGTAGTGGTGTGTGGTTGTAGTGGTGTGTGGTGTGTGGTGTGTGGTGGTGGTGGTGGTGTGTGGTGGTGGTGGTGGCGTGTAGTGGTGGTAGCAACGGAGGTAGTAGTGTGGTGATAGTGGTGATAGTGGTGGGTGATAGTGGTGGTGATAGTGGTGGTGGTAGTGGTGGTGATAGTGGTGGTTATAGTGATGGTGGTGACAGTGGTGATAGTAGTGGTGATGGTTGGTGATAGTAGTGGTGATGGTAGTGGTGATAGTGGTGAGCAGTGGTGATAGTAGTGGTGATGGTAGTGGTGATAGTAGTGGTGACAGTGGTGATAGTAGTGGTGATGGTAGTGGTTGATAGTAGTGGTGATGAGTGGTGATGGTGGTGATGGTGGTGGTGGTAGTGGTGGTGGTAGTGATGGTAGTGGTGGTGGTAGTGGTGGTAGTGGTGGTGATAGTAGTGAGGTGATGGTGTTAGTGGTGATGAGTGGTGGTGATGGTGGTAGTGGTGGTGATGAGTGGTGGTGATAGTAGTGGTGGTGGTGGTGGTGGTGATGGTGTGGTGATAGTGGTGGTGGGTGGTGATGGTAGTGGTGATGGTGTGGTGGTGGTGTGGTGGTGGTGATAGTAGTGGTAGTGGTGATGAGTGGTGGTGATAGTAGTGGTGGTTGATCAAACACACAGACCAGGCGAGGCGTCCCTATCTGTCATCACTGGGTCCACAATTAAGAATTCCCCTCAACTTGTGGTCGTCTGTACCGAGATAACGACGTGTGTCTCCAGCAGCGATACCTGATAGTACCCCCACCCACACCACCCACCTACCCACCCACGGCTACTCACACGCACCCGCTCCCCAACATCCTGGCCGCACACCCCCACATCCCCGGCCACCCAATCAACATCCTGGCACCCAACTACCCCAACATCCTGGCCACCCAACTACCCCAACATCACAGCAACTACCCCAACATCCCTGGCCACCCAACTACCCCCAACATCCCTGGCCACCCAACTACCCCCAACAACCCCAGCCACCCAACTACCCCCAACATCCCTGGCCACCCACTACCCCCAGCATACCACCAGCTACCCCAACATCCCTGGCCACCCAACTACCCCCCAACATCCCTGGCCACCCAACTACCCCCAACATCCCCGGCCACCCAACTACCTCAACATCCTGGCCACCCACTACCCCTAACATCCTTGCCGCAACTACCCCCAACAACCCCGCCTGCTCAACATCCTAGCCACCCAACTACCCCCCAACATCCTGGCCACCCAACTACCCCAACAACCCCGGCCACCCAACTACCCCCCAACATCCCTGGCCACCCACTACCCCCCCAACATCCCTGGCCACCCAACTACCCCCAACATCCCTGTACCCAACTACCCCAACATCCCCGGCCACCCAACTACCCCCAACATCCCTGGCCACCCAACTACCCCAACATCCCTGGCCACCCAACTACCCCCAACATCCCTGGCTACCATAACGTCCTTGGCACTCCCACACACCTCTGGCCACCTCCCAATAGGACACACACACACACACACACACACACACACACACACACACACACACACACACACACAGGAGACAAACAAACACATAATATTTCCTCCTCCGTCACGATGAGGGTAACAATACGCCCTCCTTATTAAAGACAAGGGTGAGGGATGAATAAGGGGCAGGATGAGGGGGCAGGGTGACGAGGGGGGTGAGGGGCAGGGTGACGAGGGGGTGAGGCGGGGTGACGGGGGGTGAGGAGGCGGGTGACGGGGCAGGGGTGAGGAGGCAGGGTGAGGGGGGGGGTGACGAGGGGGTGAGGGCGGGGTGAGGGTCGGTGGAGGCCGTACCCTAAAGTTTCTGCTCATTTGTCCCGCCTCTTTGGGTACGACGCCGCCGCCGCCACCAATACCACCACCACCACTTCCGCAACTAACACCACCACTCACACCATCACTCACACCATCATCACCACCATCTTTAACACAACCATCACCACTAACACCATCACAATCATTACCATCATCACCACCACTCCCACCACTGCTCGGGACCAGCCTGCTGCAGGAGCTGTGGGTGGGAGACATCTTCTAGCTCCTGGTGGTGGTGGTGGTGATGGAGGATGGTGAGGAAGGTCGCTCTGTTGGTGACGCCTATTAAGAAAACGTTGTGTTGGGGAATGTTGTTGGAGGAGAGGACGTTGTGTTGGGGGAATGCTGTTGGAGGAGAGGACGTTGTGTTGGGGAATGCTGTTGGAGGACGTTGTGTTGGGGAATGCTGTTGGAGGAGAGGACGTTGTGTTGGGGAATGCTGTTGGAGGAGAGGACGTTGTGTTGGGGAATGCTGTTGGAGGAGATTGTAGCATGGCAGTGTGGGAGCGATCATGGGACAAACCGATAATTGCACAGCTCAAGCCCTTATGTACCCCACGAGACGTTTACTAATAACACTGTCCTATCCTCTGCCAACCTAACCTAACCTAACCTAACCTAACCCCTCAACACAACACAACCTAACTAACCTACAAACCTAACCTAACCTAACCTAACCCTAACCTAAACTAGCCTTACCCTAACAAACATCCCAGCTACACAATGTACACTACAACATCTACCTGTCCTGCACTCTTTTAATCACATCATCTACCTGTCCTGCACTTATACAATCACATCATCTACCTTTCCTGCACCTATACAATCACATCATCTACCTGTCCTGCACCTATACAATCACATCATCTACCTGCCCTACACCTATACAATCACATCATCTACCTGTCCTGCACCTATACAATCACATCATCTACCTGTCCTGCACCTATACAATCCACATCATCTACCTGTCCTGCACCTTATACAATCACATCATCTACTGTCCTGCACCTATACAATCACATCATCTACCCTCCTGCACCTATACAATCACATCTCTACCTTCCTGCACCTATACAATCACATCATCTACCTGTCCTGCACCTATACAATCCACATCATCTACCTGTCCTGCACCTATAATCACATCATCTACCTGTCCTGCACCTATACAATCACATCATCTACCTGTCCTGCACCTATACAATCACATCATCTACCTGTCTCCTGCACCTATACAATCACATCATCTACCTGTCCTGCCTATACAATCACATTATCTACCTGTCCTACACCTATACAATCACATCATCTACCTGTCCTGCACCTATACAATCATCATCTACCTGCCCTACACCTATACAATCACATCATCTACCTGTCTGCCTGTACAATCACATCATCTACCTGTCTGCACCTGTACAATCACATCATCTACCTGTCCTGCACCTATACAATCACATCATCTACCTGTCTGCACCTATACAATCACATCATCTACCTGTCCTGCACCTGCAATCACATCATCTACCTGTCCTACACCTGTACAATCACATCATCTACCTGTCCTGCACCTATACAATCACATCGTCTACCTGTCCCCTATACAATCACATCATCTACCTGTCCTGCACCTATACAATCAAATCGTCTACTGTCTGCACCTATACAATCACATTATCTACCTGTCCTGCACCTATCCAATCACATCATCTACTGTCACTGCACCTATACAATCAAATCGTCTACCTGTCCTGCACCTATACAATCACATCATCTACCTGTCCTGCTGCCTATCCAATCACATCATCTACCTGTCTGCACCTATACAATGAATCGTCCTGTCCTCTATACATCATCTACCTGTCCTGCACCTGTACAATCACATCATCTCCTGTCTCTCTTACCTTTATCCATCATCACCTGTCCTGCACCTGTACAATCACATCATCTACCTGTCCTGCACCTGTACAATCATCATCTACCTGTCCTGCACCTGTACAATCACTCATCTACCTGTCCTGCACCTGTACAATCCACATCATCTACTATCCTGCACTGTGATCCATCATCTACCTGTCTTGCACCTATCAATCAAATCGTCTACCTGTCCTGCACCTATACAATCACATCATCTACCTGTCCTGCACCTGTACAATCACATCATCTACCTGTCCTGCCTATACAATCACATCTCCTGTCCTGCACCTATACAATCACATCATCTACCTGTCCTACACCTGTACAATCCACATCATCTACCTGTCCTGCACCTATACAATCACATCATCTACCTGTCCTGCACCTATACAATCACATTATCTACCTGTCCTGCACCTATCCAATCACATCATTACCTGTTACCTATACATCCATCATCTCCTCTATACAATCCATCATCTACCTGTCCTGCACCTATACAATCCATCATCTACCTGTCTGCACTATCAATCACATCATCTACCTGTCCTGCTGTACAATCACATCATCTACCTGTCCTGCACCTATAATCACATCATCTACCTGTCCTGCACCTGTACAATCACATCATCTACCTGTCCTGCACCTGTACATGGCATCTAAGACACGGGAGGTAGATAATAATTACAATAATAACAAAGGAAGAAGCAGGAAATTAAACTACATAGGGAAGGGAGGGAAGAAAAAGGAAGGAAGGAAGGAGGAGAGAATGGAAGAGTGAGATAGACGAAGGAGAGAAGCCACAACCAGGAGAAATCAGGGAGGAGGAAGGGCCAGGAGGGAGAGAGAGGATGAGGAGGATGATGTCAGGGGAAGAGAGGCCATGGGAATAAGAGGGGGGAGGGAGGGAGGGAGGGAGGGAGGAGGGAGGAGGGAGGGAGAGAGGCCAGGATGGAAGGGAAGGAGAGACGAGAGGCCAGGATGGGAGGGAAGGAGAGACAGAGGCCAGGGAGGGAAGAATTTGGTCCCTGAGAGAGAGAGGGGGAGCTGCTAGGTGTCAGGTGAGGAAACGGAAGAGTCTACAGAAGGTCAGGCAGGACGCTAGAAGGAGGAGGAATCACCAAAGACCACACACAGCGGCTAACAGCCACAGTCAGCCACAACCAGCCAGCCAGCCACAGCCAGCCAGCCAGCCACAGCCAGCCAATCTAGCCAGTCCCAGCCGGTCAACCAGGATAAAAGACGAAGGAACTAACCCAGGCAAGTCTTCCTTCACCACAAGACCTGGTAGCCAAGACCTGGTAGCCAGTGAGACCTTGTAGCCAAGACCTGGTAGCAAGACCTGGTAAGATCACAAGACACAATGGTCGTTGGAAGCGACCAACCACCTGACTAAATAACAAAATGGGAAGGGGGGGTGAGGAGGGGGGAAGGGGGGGTGAGGAGGGGGGAAGAGAGAATAGGAAAAGGAAAATGAGAGAAGGAGATGATAGGTGAAAAAAGGGAAGAGAGAGAGGTAAAACAGGGAGGTATGGAGGAGTACATAAGAATAAGAGTCTGTAATAGGCCGGTTGGCCTGTGCATGGCGCTACTGTCGAGATTACTACCACTCTCATCTCCACGAATCTATCTAGCCTCCTTTTAAAACTTTCCAGCGTTCCAGCACTTACTACAAAGTTGCTAGCTTGTTCCACTCGTCTACCACCCTATTTGTAGGCAGTTCCTTTTCTCCCTCCTAAACCTAAACTTATCAACAAATCCGTTGCTACAGGTCCTATCCTGCTCGGATATTTTAAGAACTTTATCTATATCTCCTTTATTGATTCCTTTCACCCATTTAAATACTTCCGTCATATCTCCCGCACTCTTCGTCTTTCTAGGAAATGCAAGTTTAGTTTCTTTAATCTATCTTGATATGGAAGGTTTCTAAGTCGGAATCATTTTCGTCATTCTTCGCTGCACCGACTCCAGTGAATTTATATCCATTCTATATAATGGCACCAGAACTGAACAGCATAATCGAGGTGCGGCCTGACTAGTGCAAGATATAGTTGCAATAGGACCTCTGCACTCTTATTCCTTACACTTCTAGATATAAACCAATACTCTGTTTGCCTTATTTCAACTTATTAACGCACGGTTTTCTGCGCCGTAGGGTCGGGCTTACAAGTACCCCTAGGTCTCTTTCACAAGTCGACTTCTCTAGGTTGATGTTGTTAAGGCTGTATACATTAACAGTATTTGGTCTTCCAATATTAAATACGCTGCGTATGGAGGCGGCGTGGTGGTGGTGGTGATGGTGGCGGTGGCGACGGTGTTGTAGTTGGTGGTGCTGGGGGGGTGATAGTGGTACAGGATGTAGGTGGTGGTGATGGTGGTGGTGATGGTTGTAGGTAGAGGATGATGGTGGTAGGTAGGTGATAATAATGGTGGCCCTGATTTCAATGTCATACCTGTAATCACCGTTGTTGTTACCTCACCTACCTGCTGCCACTCTAAACGTTTACGCATATCTAAAAACCTACGCATATCTAAACTCACGCATATCTAAACACTTACGCATATCTAAACACTTACGCATATCTAAACACTTACGCATACCTAAACACTTACGCATATTTGAACACTTACGCATATCTAAACATTACTTCATAATTATTTGGCATAAAACTAAACATTACTAAACATTCACGTATTTATATTTTTTTTTTACCTTTGTGAGTTTTTCCACTTTAATGCAGTAGTGAAGATCAAAGGCAAACCTGGAGTCATTCATCGTTCACCTGTATTACATTATTCCTCCCTGGTGGTGTGGTGTAGTGTAGTGTAGTGTAGTGTAGTGTAGTGTAGTGTAGTGTAGTGTAGAGTGTGTGTGTGTGTGTGTGTGTGTGTGTGTGTGTGTGTGTGTGTGTGTGTGTGTGTGTGTGTGTGTGTGTGTGTGTTACGTAATTCAAAACCGTGATGATGTTTTTTGAGTAGTGTTGTTATTATGATTATTAACCTAACCTAACCCCACTTAACCTAACCCTTAACCTAACCTAACCTTGTACTCAGCGTTTAGGGTACAAGGTGTCCCAGTCCTCTACACACAGACTGTCCACCCGCCCACCTCAGTGAGTTATTACCCAATTGTTAATTCACACCACAACCAACCCGCCACTAGCTCCACTCCTTCATCATCATCCAATCCGTAACATTTCCTCTATCTATGCACCCTTCCCATCCACTAACCACACCATCACTAACCCGCACCCTATCCATTCACACCACCACCTCTATCCACCTAAATCTCTCCTACCCACCTACTAACCCACCCTATCCATCCAACCCTTCTGTCCCCTACCCACCCCAAACAAGCATTCGATCAGGTGTTTGGCAACTTACAGGTGGTGGCCGGGTGTCAACAAGGCGGGGTGAGGAGGAGGGATAACCCACCGTCCTCCACCAACGTCATATTAACAGTCGTACTACCTGTGAACGCCAGACGCTATTGACTGCGCGTGTTGGCGAATAGGTTCCAGTTCATGTAGGCACCCTAGTCCAAGAAGTTGAATTCCCACTCCTAATAATCCTAATTAAAACAAAACCCACTATAGACTGGGCCCTGTTAGTACTGGGGGCCTGTTAGGACTGGGGCCTGTTAGTACTGGGGCCTGTTAGGACTGGGCCCTGTTAGTACTGGGGGGCCTGTTAGGACTGGGGCCTGTTAGTACTGGGGCCTGTTAGGACTGGGCCCTGTTAGTACTGGGGCTGTTAGGACTGGGCCTGTTGAGTACTGGGGCCTGTTAGGACTGGGCCCTGTTAGTACTGGGGCTGTTAGGATGGGGCCTGTTAGTACTGGGGCCTGTTAGGACTGGGCCCTGTTAGTACTGAGGCCTGTTAGGACTGGGGCCTGTTAGTACTGGGGCCTGTTAGGACTGGGCCCTGTTAGTACTGGGCCCTGTTAGTACTGGGGCCTCTGTGTTAGTACTGGGGCCTGTTAGTACTGGGGTGAGTACTGGGGGCTTGTTAGTACTGGGGCCTGTTAGTACTGGGGGCCTGTTAGGACTGGGGCCTGTTGTAGCCGGGGCCTGTTAGTACTGGGGGCTTGTTAGTACTGGGGGCCTGTTAGTACTGGGGGCCTGTTAGTACTGGGGCCTGTTAGTACTGGGGCCTGTTGGACTGGGGCCTGTTAGTACTGGGGGCCTGTTAGTACTGGGGCCTGTTAGTACTGGGGGCCTGTTAGGACTGGGCCCTGTTAGTACTGGGGGCCTGTTAGGACTGGGGCCTGTTAGTATTGGGGCCTGTTAGGACTGGGGCCCCATTTGACCAACAGACCAAACCAGTTGTGGGGATGATGGAGGAATGGGATACACACACACACACACACACACACACACACACACACACACACACACACAGGGTTCCTCTCTCTCGTCTCTTATCACTGTAGCTTTTCAGACCATCGCCTCTCATCTAGAGAGCCCAGCCTGCATTAGTCTTACCTTTTCCTGACACCCCCTCGACCCTCCCTCACCACTAGCGAGGCTGGGAGGGTGGGGTGGTGGGGTGTGTGGTGGGGGTGTGTGGGTGGGGTGTGGGGTGGGGTGTGTGTGTGGGGGGTGGTGGGGTGTGTGGGGTGGGTGTGTGTGTGGGGGTGGGGTGTGTGGGGTGTGTGGGGGTGTGGGGGTGGGGTGTGGGGGTGGGGGTGTGTGGGGTGGGGGTGTGTGGGGTGGGGTGTGTGGGGTGGGGTGTGTGGGGTGGGAGTGTGGGGTGGGGTGTGTGGGTGGGGTGGGGGTGTGGGGTGGGGGTGTGTGGGGTGTGTGGGGTGGGAGGTGTGCGGGGTGTGTGGGGTGGGGTGTGAGGTGGCAGGGTGGGTGTGTGGGGTGGGTGGAGTGTGCAGGGGTGGGTGTGGTGTGGGGGGTGGGTGCGTGTGGGGTGGGGAGTGTGTGGCAGGGGTGGGCGGGGGTGGGTGGGCTGACGCTAAGTCTAGTCTAAGGTAAGTGGGTCAAGGCTGCGCAGTGAACTTCTCCAGAGTCCTGCAGGAAGCGTCCCCAAGACTCCCACCCACCGCCAACCATCCTCACAAGACTCCACCCACCACCACCTTCACAAGACTCCCACCGCCTACACAGGACACCCACCCACCTTATAAAATCACTCATTTATCACCCTAACAAGACCCCACCCACCCTCAAGACTCCTGCCCACCTGCCGCCCACATAGGACTCTCACTTCACAATACCACTCCACCCTCCACAGGATCCTACGGTCACAAGTCCCCAAGACACCTTTGAGTTCCCACCTCTACCTGAGTACCCAGAGTGACCTTATCAGTGCGGATGTTACCTACTACTATGGTACCTTGAAATTATTCTGAGTACCCAGTGCCTCCTTCCCTCCCTCAGTGCCCTCTTCCTCCCTCCAGTGCCTTCCCTCCCTCAGTGCCTCCTTCCTCTCGTGCCCTCCTTACCTCCCTCCAGTGCCCTCCTTCCCTCCCTCCAGTGCCTCTTCCTCCCTCTCAGTGCCTCCTTCCCTCCCCTCCAGTGCCCTCCTTCCCTCCCCTCAGTGCCTCCTTCCCTCCTCTCAATTGCCCTCCTTCCTCTCCAGCGCCCTCCTCCTCCCTCCAGTACCCACCTACCCTCCTTTCCTCCTCCCACCTCCATCTTCCTGCACCTGATGACGACACAGGACGGGCAGGGGTCGGGGCAGGGAGGTGAAGCTGGGGCAAGGTGGGGGGGGCAGGGCGTACCGTTGTTGATGCCCTGCACAAGATTAGGGAGGGTGACAATCTAGGAGGTGTTTATGTGACACTGATGCCCCACCCTGCCCCGCCTACCTTCTCTCTCTGGGGCCACCTTTCATCTGACACACCATCCCACCCCACCCCCTCCATCTCCTCCTCCTTCCCCCCACCCCATCCCTCCTCTCACCTCACCTCCTCCTCCATTTTTCTCCTGCCTCACCCCCAGACACAACCTCCCTCCCTCACCTTTGCCTTAACCTATATATGACCCCCCCCCCCCCCCCAAGCAGGTCTTCCTGAGTCTCCACCTTGTGTCCTTAGCTAGTCAATCCTCCCCATGGTGTGTGTGAGTGGTAGGTGAGTGAGTGAGTGTGAGTGGTGAGTGTGTGTGTGTGTGTGTGTGTGTGTGTGTGTGTGTGTAGGTTCAGAGTAATTGGGTGTGGTGGGTGGGAGGTGCCAGTGTGTCGCCAACAGTGGGTGGTGAAGACAATGGGCGTGGTGGTCCAACGTCAACTGTGTCGACCACCAGTGTGTCACCTGGCCAACACTGGGTGGTCTCCTGCCGCACCTCATCTATCTACCTGCCGCACCTCCATCTACCTACCTGCTGCCTCACATCTACCTACCGCCGCACCTCATCTACCTACCTGCCTTTCCATCTACCTACCTGCTGCACCTCACATCTTCCTGCTGCACCTTATCTACCTGCTGCACCTCATCTGCCTATCTGCTTACCTCACATCCATCTACCTGCCACTCACATCTACCTACCTGCCACCTCATCTATCTACCTACTTCTCTCTATCTGCCTGCTGCACCTCACATCCACCCACACCCTCATATCTACCTGCTGCACCTCACATCTATCTGCCTGCCACCTCACATCTGTCTACCTGCCCACCTCACATCTACCTACCTGCTGCACTCTCACCTCCATCTGCCTGCTGCACCTCCACATCTATCTACCTGCTGCACCTACATCTTACCTGCTGCACCTCACATATATCTACCTGCTGCACCTCACATCTACCTATCTGCTGCACCTCACATCTATCTACCTGCACCTCACATCTACCTACCTGCTGCACCTCATATATCTACTGCACCTCACATCTATCTGCCTGCTTCACTCTACCTACCACACCCCATCTACCTACCTGCTGCACCTCATCTATCTACCTTGCCTCACATCTATCTGCCTGCACCTCACATCTACCTACCTGCTGCACCTCACATCTATCTACCACTCCACATCTATTTACCTGCTGCACCTCACATCTATCTACTTGCTGCACCTACATCTTCCTGTTGCACCTCATCTATCTACCTGCTGCACCTCACATCTATTTACCTGCTGCACCTCACATCTATCAACCTGCTGCACCTCACATCTTCCTGCTGCACCTACCACCTGCTGTACCTACCTATCTACCTGTCACCTAAAAACTTAACAAAAGGTAACCTAATCTAACCACACCCACCAGGTAACATTACAGCGTTTAATCAACAGGTAAATAAAAAACTAATCTAAGGGTGTCTAATCTTCACATGATCCGTGGCCTATACCTCCCTCCCTATCGCTCATCCCACCCACACCACATCAAGCCTTGGTACAGTACAGTCTCACGGGATTTTGGACGCCATATTGGTTGTTATTGGTCGGTGATGAGAGCTTGAGGATTAGTTCCGTGTTTCATTATGTTGCAAGTTGATTTTTTTTATTTGTTACATTATTACAAGTTAAATTTTCACATACATAAATATATATATGTATGTATGTATATATGTACATGTATGTATGTATATATAACGGACTTTCTTCTCTATATAGTCCGTTAAAATCACGTCCGACTCGATATAATGGATTTTCTCTATATAGTTTGTTAAATGGAGGTCTCACATCAACAACCCTGATATAGTGGGCTTTCTATATATAGTTTGTTAAATGGATGTCTCATCATGAGCCGATATAACGGACTTTCTCTCTATATAGTTCGTTAAATGGAGGTCTCACGTCAACAGACCCTCGATATAACGTACTTTCTTCTAATTTCGTTAAATGGAAGTATACGTCCGACCTGACATAACGGACTTTCTTCTCTAAATAGTTCGTTAAATGATCACATCAACAGATCCTCGATATAACGGACTTTCTTCTCTATATAGTCCGTTAAATGGAGGTCTCACATCAACAGACCCTCGATATAACGGACTTTCTTCTCTATATAGTCCGTTAAATAGAATATTCACTATATACCGTGATTCTCAAAAGCGTGTGGGCTAAATGCTTCCCTTAACTGGTGAGGTGGTGGTGGTTTGCTGGCTGATGGCATCTGATTGGCTGAAGGTAGCAATGACGTGTAGAGGTGACGGGATTGGCTGTCGGCAGCAATGACGTGTAGATAAGAGGCTGGCGGTGGCATGTGATTGGCTGACGGTAGCAATGACGTGGAGATGAGAGGCTAACGGTGGCATCTGATTGGCTGACGGTAGCAATGGCGTATAGACAAGTGGCTGACGGTGGCATCTGATTGGCTGACGGTAGCAATAACGTGTAGATAAGAGGGGTGGGCGAATCATGGCGTCCTCGGTGCACTGTGACTCAGCCGTAGATGTAGTGGTTTGTTTTCTGACAGTTTTACATACATACACATGTAGGCAGGAACACAAAACACACACATTTTCACAGTACACACAAACACACACAACACATCTACACAGTACACATACATACACAGTACATATCCCCACACAAACATACACAGTATATACACACACACATACACACCTACACAGTAAACACACACACAATACTACACACATACACAGTACATATCCCCCCTCCCACACACACACCGGCAATACTGTTCAATATAGAGAATTAAAAGCGTGGCAATGTGTTTATCATTTTGTCGGTCACAATAGGGAGGAGGTGGCGGTCAGCTTCAAGGTCCGTGTACTACCACCCACTACCTCCTCCTCCTCCCTCTCCTCCTCCTCCTCCTCCCTCCTCCCTCTCTCTCTCCTCCTCTCTCTCTCTCTGTGTCTCTCTCTCTAGCTTACGGCGGCCGCGTCACCACACGCCTGCCTGCCTGCCTGCCTCAACACCATTTCCCTCCCTCACTGCTTTCAACACCTCTCTCTCTCTCTCTCTCTCCATCACCATCTCCCTCCCTCACTGTACTATCTCTCTCTTCCTTCATCATCCTCCCTCCCACCAACTCCCTTTGCCAGTTTACGGCAGCCAGGGAACCACACTCCTCCCTCCCTCTGAACCTCCCTATTCCTCCTCCTCCTCCTTCCTCCCCTACCTCCTTCTTCCCTAACCTCCTGCCCTCTACTTCCTTCCCCTTCTCCTCCTTCCTTCTTCCCTGACTCTGCTCCTCCCTACTTCCTCCAACACATCCCTGCCTCCCCAACACCTCTCCTTCCTCCAACACATCCCTGCCTCCCCCAACACCCCCTCCTTCCTCCTACACCTCCCTTCCTTCAACACCTCTTTACCTGTGACCACGGTTAGGGACGACCTGACCTGACCTTACCAACCAAGCTGTTAGCGCGCACGCCACACACGTCTTCTCTGTGTGTCATGTATACGATGTTATGACAGTATTTATGACACACCTAATAATGACACTTATGACAATCCCCTACTTGTGACACCCTTCTACTGGGCATGTGTGTGTGTGTGTGTGTGTGTGTGTGTGTGTGTGTGTGTGTGTGTGTGTGTGTGTGTGTGTGTGTGTGTGTGTGTGGTAACTAAGATTCCGGCTGGGGGGTATGATGGCTCCTCCCACCCTCTCCTAACTGGTATTACTTCAACATAGTGCTACATTCAACCTCAAGCACCTATCCTCCCTCCCCATTCCTTGCCTCCAACCAGCCTCCCCCACCCTATCTCCTCCCACCCTCCTCTACCCACTCCTTGTCTCCCACCCCCCTCCCCCTCCCTCCCCAACATAACAAGATATTCAACAGCATCATTAACAAACTTCTTTACTAAATGAGCATAATACTTGTTCTCTCTCCTTTTTGAGAGAGAGAGAAGGGGTGAGTGGAGGAGAAGGGAGTTGAGAGAGGGTAAGAGGAGAGAGGAGAGAGAGAGAGGGGAAGAGAGAGAGAGAGAGAGAGAGAGAGAGAGAGAGAGAGAGAGAGAGAGAGAGAGAGAGACCAGATCAATAACAACAGAGCCGGAGGGAACACTGTACTGGTGCCCGCTAAATATAGACTACCATAGGCTCTAGGACTGGAGCCTCTCTCTATCTCTATTTCTCTATCTCTCTCTCTCTCTCTCTCTCTCTTTAGTAATAAGCTCAGTAGCCCCCCCATTTTTAACTAAGCTTTAGGCCTCTCTCTCTCTCTCTCTCTCTCTCTCTCTCTTCTCTCTCCTCTCGTTGTGTGTACGTGTATATGCCACCGTAGGGTATGTCTTCACACACGTGGTTGGCTCCATGTTGTGTGTGTGTGTGTGTGTGTGTGTGTGTGTGTGTGTGTGTGTGTGTGTGTGTGTGTGTGTGTGTGTGTGTGTGTGTGTGTGTGTGTGTGTGTGTGTGACTTTCGCAACACTGAATGCTATTACCACCTAAAACCATTACCACACCAACCACAACTACCACTCACAACCAGACCAGAGCCTAGTACCCCAACTACCACCATCACCTACCACACAGACGAGGCTAGTCATAATTATCACCAAACACCATCATTAGTCACAATCACCTCACCATCACATCACTTATCACCATCAACGTCACCATCACATCACTTATCACCATCAACACGTCACCATCACACCACTTATCACCATCAACACGTCACCATCACATCACTTCACCATCAACACGTCACCATCACACCACTTATCACCATCAACACGTCATCATCACACCATTTATCACCATCAACGTCACCATCACACCACTTATCACCATCAACGTCACCATCACACCACTTATCACCATCAACGTCACCCACCACACCACCATCAACACGTCACCATCCACCACTTATCACCATCAACACGTCACCACCACACCACTTATCACCATCAACGTCACCACACCACTTACCACCATCAACACGTCACCATCACACCACTTATCACCATCAACACGTCACCATCACATCACTTATCACCATCAACACGTCACCATCACACCACTTATCACCATCAACGTCACCACACCACTTATCACCACCAACACGTCACCATCATACCACTTATCACCATCAACACGTCACCATTACATCACTTATCACCATCAACACGTCACCATACTACCATCCTATAGCACCACCAACACGTCACCATCATACCACTTATCACCATCAACACGTCACCATCAACGTCACCATACTACCATCCTATAGCACCACCAACACGTCACCATCATACTAATCACCATCAAACACGTCATCACCATAATATCACCATCACCTGTCCTCACCCTTATGAGTATTCTTCACCAGGACCCATTGAGTACATTATCATCGTACTCAATGGCACCAGGTCATCGTAGTCAAAGAGTTACATCAGCACACCCAAGGGATTAAGTCATTGTACTCAAGGGATTAAGTCATTGTACTCAAGGGATTAAGTCATTGTACTCAAGGGATTAAGTCATTGTACTCAAAGGGGTTACATCACTGTACTCAAGAGATTAAAGCTGACTAAGGCTTCTTCCTCAAGGGCCAAGTCACTGTACTCAAGGGGTTAAAAATCATCGTAATCAAGGGAGATGAGAGAGAAGGGGAAAGGGGAGAGAAAGAGTGGGGGAGAGAGAAAGGGGAGTGGGAGAAAGGGAGTGGGGAGAAAGAGGAGAGGAGAAGGGGAGAGGGAGAGAGAAAGGGAGAGGGGAGAAAGGGGGAGTGGGGAGAAAGGGGAGAGGGGAGGGAGAGAGAGGGAGAGAGGGGGAGTGGGGAGAGAGAAAGGGAGGGAGAGAGAGAAAGGGGGAGGGAGAGAGAGAGAAAGGGGGAGGGGAGAGAGAAGGGGAAGAGGAAAATAAAAGCGAGAAACATTCAATGCTAAAACTAATAAAAATAGTTTTAGTAGAGAGGGAGGAGAGTACACAGGAGCTTGAGTACAGAGGAAGTAGAGTACACAGGAGCTTGAGTACAGAGGTAAGTAGAGCCAGGAGCTTGGTACAGGAAGTAGAGTACACAGGAGCTTGAGTACAGAGGAAGTAAGTACACAGGAGCTTGAGTACAGAGAGTAGAGTACACAGGAGCTTGAGTACAGGGTAAGTACACAGGAGCTTGGGTACAGAGGAGTAGAGTACAAGAGCTTGAGTACAGAGGAAGTAGAGTACACAGGAGCTTGGTACAGAGGAGTAGAGTACAGGAGCTTGGGTACAGAGGAAGTAGAGTACACAAGAGCTTGAGTACAGAAGAGTAGAGTACACAGGAGCTTGGTACAGAGGAAGTGAGTACACAGGGCTTGGTGAAGAGTAGAGTACACAGGAGCTTGGGTACAGGGAGGAGCAGGAGCTTGGGTACAGAGGAAGTAGAGTACACAAGAGCTTGAGTACAGAGGAAGTAGAGTACACAGGAGCGGTACAGAGGAGAAGTACACAGAGGCTTGAGTGCAAAGGAGGAAGGGAAGGAGAGGGAGTGTCACACCCGTCAAGATTATGTTTGGGAGATATCGTGTGTGTGTGTGTGTGTGTGTGTGTGTGTGTGTGTGTGTTGATACCACCACATGGATGTTCACTATGTACCTACGACCGACCGACCGACCGACCGACACACACACACACACACACACACACACACACACACACACACACACACACACACACACACACACACACACACACACACACACACACCATAAATGAAGCAAAACAACTGATACCAGCAGTAACTGGAGGCAGGACTAGCAGGAGGCAGCAGTAGTACTAGCAGGAGGCAGCAGTAGTACTAGCAGGAGGCAGCAGTAGTACAGGAGGCAGCAGTAGTACGCAGGGGCAGCAGCAGTACTAGCAGGAGGCAGCAGTACTAGCAGTAGCAGGGAGGCAGCAGTACTGGCAGGGCAGCAGTACTAGCAGGAGGCAGCAGTAGTACTGGAGGCAGCAGTAGTACTAGGGAGGCAGCAGCAGTACTAGCAGGGAGGCAGCAGTAGTACTAGCAGGAGGCAGCAGTAGCACTAGCAGGAGGCAGCAGTGCCATGGGAGGCAGCAGTACTAGCAGTAGCAGGAAGCAGCAGTACTAGCAGTAGCAGGAAGCAGCAGTACTAGCAGTGGCAGGAAGCAGCAGTACTAGCAGTAGCAGGGGAGGCAGCAGTACTAGTAGCAGGAGGCAGCAGTACTAGCAGTGAGGAAGCAGCAGTACTAGCAGGAAGCAGCAGTACTAGCAGGAAGCAGCAGTACTAGCAGGAGGCAGCAGAGTTGAGGCACCTGGAGCTTCACCTTCAACCCCTCACTGTCACTCCCCCCTCCTCCAACCTCTCTCTCTCTCTCTCTCTCTCTCTCTCAAGGTGTTCTCATATCAGTCATTAGGTGAACAAAATAGCTCGAGCCTTTCAACATTTCCACTTTGCTTGTGAGTATTACATATGTACTCGGTGTAGAGGACAGGGAGATGTACTCAGTGATGAGGTACTCAGTGTAGGCGGGGAGATGTACTCAGTGATTATATCGAGTACTAATTGAGTTTCTCTACCAAAGGGCTGCTGCAACCATCAGACGCACCAGAGTGTACAAGAACTGGTGTACACGGGGCTGGTGTACACGGGGCTGGTGTACACGGGGAAGGAAACCCACAGTCGTCCAAGCCGGACAGGAATCGACGGGCCCTTCACTTCCGGGACCAACGCACTACCAATCAGCTGTGGTGTCTGTCTGTCATACACACAGTTCACCACATAAAGGTCAGGATTACGTGAGGTGTGTTATTATAGATTACCTGCAGATGACCATGTGTGTGTGTGTGTGTGTGTGTGTGTGTGTGTGTGTGTGTGTGTGTGTGTGTGTGTGTGTGTGTGTGTGTGTCAACAGCAGCAGAGAGAGAGAGAGAGAGAGAGAGAGAGAGAAGAAGGAGAGAAGAGAGAGAGAGAGGACCCGGTTTCCAGTGACCAGTGTTCCTGGAGGGAGGGGTCACGCTAGGTCACACGCCGGCACTCCCCTCACCCAATGACTCCATTCTACAGGATCCAGGAAGCTAATACAGTAACGCCAATATAATGTAGAGCTCAAGGCAACAGACACGGGTACAGGTACAGGTACAGACACAGGTACAGGTACAGACACGGGTACAGGTACAGGTACAGACACAGGTACAGGTACAGACACGGGTACAGGTACAGGTACAGACACGGGTACAGGTACAGGTACAGACACAGGTACAGGTACAGACACGGGTACAGGTACAGTACAGACACACGGGTACAGGTACAGGTACAGACACGGGTACAGGTACAGGTACAGACACGGGTACAGGTAGGTACAGACACGGGTACAGGTACAGGTACAGACACGGGTACAGGTACAGGTACAGACACGGGTACAGGTACAGGTACAGACACGGGTACAGGTACAGGTACAGACAGGTACAGGTACAGGTACAGACACGGGTACAGGTACAGACCACAGGCAGGTACAGGAAGCAATGAGACTGTACCTGACGTTTGATTACTAAACCTGTACCTGTAGTGAAGATAACACCTGTAATTTAAACAAATACAGAATATAATAAACTTAATTTTAATATATAAGAATAAACTGCAGCTCAGAGACGGCCCACACACACACACACATACGTTCAGATACATTTACGTACACAAGTCATGCATACATACACAATCTATAGCTATACGCAAAGCCAGACGCACACAGATGTACACACGATCTATACGTACCACCCAGCCATGTAGGTGGGAGAAGAGTGATGGATGGCTTGGTCTTGACCTCCACAATGGTGGCTCTGTGTGTGTGTGTCAAGTACCCCACCATACTTACCTGAGAAAGGCAGGGGCAGCTCTCTCTTTCTCTCTCATCTATCCATCCATTCTATCGTATCTATATACCCAAAGTATCCGTCTATCCATCGGTTGGGGGGGAGGAGGAGGAAAAATAAGATGTGCGAGAGTGGACGACGCGCGACGACCTATAGCGGACGACCTATAGCGGACGACCTATAGCGGACGAGCTATAGCGGACGACCAATAGCGGACGATCAATGCGGACGACCAATAGCGAAATCCCTTACACTGTCTGTCGTCCTGAGAAACCGATAATACTGGAGCTGCCTTCGGTCAGTCTCTCTCTCTCTCTCTCTCTCTCTCTCTCTCTCTAACCCTTGTTCCTTCCTCTCCTCCACTCAGGACACCGTTGGTCGTCAGAGTTCATACAAAATTCGGAAGAGTTTTGGGACATTTTGTGACAGATCTCGACAGGAATAGGACACTGTGGACAGATCTCGACAGGAATAGGACACTTGTGGACAGATCTCGAATAGTGGACAGATCTCGACGGGAATAGGCCCTATGGACAGATCTCGACAGAATAGGACACTGTGGACAGATCGACAGGAATAGGACACCTGTGGACAGATCTCGACAGGAATAGGACACCTGTGGACAGATCGACAGGAATAGGACCTGTGGACAGATCTCGACAGGAATAGGACACTTGTGGACAGATCGACAGAATAGGACACCTGTGGACAGATCTCGACAGGAATAGGACACTTGTGGACAGATCTCGACACAGGTATAGGACACCTGTGGACAGATCTCGACAGGAATAGGACACTTGTGGACAGATCTCGACAGGAATAGGACACTTGTGGACAGATCTCGAGGAATAGGACACTGTGGACGAATCTCAACAGGTTTAGGACACTTATGGACAGAGAGAGAGAGGGGGACGCAACAACTGTTAATACAACTATTGGTAGATATCTTTAAGGCGTCAATCACGTGTTGATAATCCATGAACGTCACAATAGGGGAGGGGAGGGGGAGGGAAGAGGGGGATGGGGAGAAAAGGGAGAGGGGGGGAGGGAGGGAGGGAGGGAGAAGGGAGGGAGAAGGGATGCACAGGGTTAAATAAAAAGAAGGAGGGAGGAGAGGGAGGGAGGGAGGGAGGGAGGAGGGGCATGCAGAGAGTTTCAATAAAGGAGGGAAGGAGGGAGGGGGAAGAGAGGTGGTGGGAGGAGAGGGAGGAGGGAGGTGGTGGGGAGAGGGAAGGAGGGGTTGGCGGGGAGAGAGAGGAGGGAGTGGTGGGGTTGAGTGACGGGGAGGAGGGGGAGGGAGGAGACGTAAATGGAACACAATGTTTCCGTTTTACCAGCATCAAGTCTCCCAGGACCCGTTGTGGAGGAGGGAGGGAGGGAGGGAGGGAGGGAGGGAGGGAGGAGGGAAAGGGAAGGGAGGGAGGGAAGGAGGGAAAGAAGGAAGGGATGGAAGGAGGGAAAGAGGGGAGGGAGGGAAGGAGGAAAAAGGAAGGAAGGGATGGAAGGAGGGAAAGAAGGAAGGAAAGAAAGGAAGGAAGGGAAGGAGGAGGAGGAAAGGAAAAGAGATGAAAAGGAAGGAAGGAAGAAATGGAAGGAAGAGAAGGAAGAAAGAAAGGGATGGAAGGAAGAGAAGGAAGGAAGAAAGAAAGGGAGGAAGGAGGGAAAGAAGGAAGGAAGGGATGAAGGAAGAGATGAAGGAAAGGAAGGAAGGGATGAAGGAAGAAGAATGAAGGAAAGGAAGGAAGGGATGAAGGAAGATTGATAGAAATGAAGGAGGGGAGGAAGGAAGGGACAGACAGACAGACAGACACCCCAGCACCGTGATCATGAGAGTCGTGTCTGTTGGTGTCTGGTTTTTAAGCGACTGAGACGAATAGAGAGATGAGGAAGAGGTGATAAAAGAGAAGAGGTAGAAGAAGAGGTGATAAAAGAGAAGAGGTAGAAGAAGTGATGATAAAAGAGAAGAGGTAGAAGAGGAAAATAATAAAGGAAATTAAGAAGAACAGAATATTAAGGAAAATGTGATAAAAGAGGAGAAAAGAAAGATGAAAAGAAGAGGAAGAAGAAGTAAAGAAGAAAGAAGGAAAAAGAAAAGTGAAATGATAAAAAAAAGTTAAGAAAAAGAAACAAGAAAAATGAAAAAAAAAATAAATAAATAAAAACAGAGAGAAAGAAACACGAAGTAAAGAAGATGTTTTTAAGGCCAGACGCCACCTGAGCCCCACACACACACACATATACCTGCAACTCACCTGAGGGAGGGTCGCAGGGGAGGGTGGAGGGTCGCCAAGAAGGAGGAATGGACGTGAGGAGGATGAAAGAATGGGTGGAGGATCGTCAGGAAGGAAATAAGGGAGGGTGAAGGAAGGAAGGAAGGAAGGAGGGAAGGAAGGAAGGAGGAAAGGAGGGAGGAAGGAAGGAGGAGGAAGGAAGGAAGAAGGAAGGAAAGAAGGAAGGAAGGAAGGAAGGGAAGGAAGGAGGGAAGGAAGGAAGGAAGGAAGGAGGAAGGAAGGAAGGAGGAAGGAAGGAAGGAGGGAAGGAAGGAAGGAGGAAGGAAAGAGGAAAGGAAGGAAGGAAGGAAGGAGGAAGGAAGGAAGAAGGAAGGAGGAGGAAGGAGGAAGGAAGGAAGGAGGGAAGGAAGAGGAAGGAAGGAAGGAAGGAAGGAGGAAGGAAGGAAGGAAGGAGGGAGGAAGGAGGGAAGGAAGGAAGGAAGGAAGGGACCAGGCGACAATAGCAAGGCGTCAAGTTTTTCAGCCCGAGCAGGTTAGGTGGTGGTGGTGGTGGTGGTGATTGACGCCAGGTAGAAGACAGAGTAGGAGGAGAGTAGGAAGGAGGTAGGGGAAGGAGGGAGGAGGGGAGGGAAGAGAGAGGAGAGGAGGAGGGAGAGAAAGGAGAGGGAGGGAGGAAGGGGTGAGGGAACAGGAGGGATGGAAGAGGGAGAGGAACAGGGGAGGGATAGAGAGAGAGGAGAGGGAAAGTTGAGGGAGAGGAAGGAGGGAAGAGGAATATGAAGGAGAGGAAGAGGGGGGATGAGGAAGAGGGAACAGGAGGGAGGGAGGAAGGGAAGAGGGTAAGAAGGGAAAGAGGAGGAGAGGAACAGGAGGGAAAGTTGAGGGAGGGGAAGGAGAGAAGAGGAAGAGGGAACAGAAGGGAGAGGAAGTAGTGAAGATGGAGAGGAAGGAAGGAAGAGGAGGGAGGGGGGGACCTTCTCGTGATCAGGAAGCCTTCAGCCTCGCATCAACAGCACAGTACAGAGCCAGCTGAAGCCCTGTCAGGTGAAGGCTCCCTTGCCCAGCTGCCCGTCAAGTACCTTCCGGGCTTCACCATATACCTGCCACAATGACTCCTACAATGAAGTAGCTATGATGATTCCTACAACCATGTAGCTATGACCAACAGTGATATGCTGACTATGACTCCTACAATGACGTAGCTATAATAACCAACAGTGATATAATGACTATGACTCCTACAATGACGTAGTTATAATGACTCCAACAATGATACAGGTATAATGAATCCTATAATACCATAGCTATAATGACAGTTATAACCCCCATGATCCCCCTTACAATGACATCTATAACGACTTACAATGACAGCTATAACTCCTACAATGAACACAGCTACAATGACTCCAATAATGGGACTAATTGGTCGATACTTCACACAGGTTTATTAATATTATTACAGGTAGGTGATGTGTGAGGGGTAACAGTCCTAGAACACCTCAAGTACACACACTTTACACTCACGAGATGGACTTACCGAGTGTCCCTCTCTTGTAAGTGACTCGATCATCCACTTCCGGTAGTCTCAAGTCACACTCACACGCCTCGTCCTTGAGTTTTTCTTACCTGGGTTACCTGTCTTCCTCGAGGGTGACCTATAATTCAAGTGGTGACGACGAGGTAAAGGTGGGGAAATAATTACCAGAGAGACTCACTGTCTTGTAAGCTTTCTCGATTACATATACCGCCATCTCGAGAAACGAAAAACGTCTGTAGCTGTCGCCTTCATTGATTTCACTAAAGCGTTCGACCTAGTCGACCACAATATAATCATCAACAAAGCTATTGACCTCGGGCTTCGGAGAAGTCTTATACCATGGCTTACAGACTTCCTCAGTGACCGACGCCATGCTGTACGCTTCCGAGGGGCTGTCTCCACCTTTCAGTCACTCACCTGTGGCGTCCCCCAAGGCACCAAGATGGGACCACTCTGCTTCCTTATGCTCATCAATGATACCCTAAGAGAAACCCCTGCTCGCTGGAAATATGTCGACAATTCCACCATTGGGATCAGCATCAACAATTCTGCTCCCGACTATACCGCCCTTCAGGATTTATTGAACAGTCTCCAAAACTGGGCCACCAACAACCATGTCACCATCAACCATACCAAGACCATGGTTATGCACATCAACCTCTCCTCCGACATTGTCCCACCTCCTTCCATTACTTTAGGTCCGAACACACTCCAGGTTGTAAATTCCACGAAGCTCCTCGGCGTCACCATAGACAACAAACTAAATTGGAAACCACACGTCAGTGAAGTTGTCAAATCCTCCAGTTTCCTGTCTCCACCTCCCTCCGCCGACTCAAGTCCCTCGGAGTTCCTGCACCCGAGCCCTCAGTGTTTACACAACATTCATACTCCCCAAGCTCACCTATGCCTTCCCTACCTGGCACTTCCTCCCTAAATGCCACAACGTAAACACCTAGAAAAGTAAAAGAGGGGATGAAAGATTATTCTCTCCCCTTCCTACTCCACATATCAAGCACGCGCTCAACACTGACCTTCGACTCTCACTGACCAATACTCACTCACGACTCATCTGCAAAATTTCGGCAAGAAGCTGGCTCCTACTACCACCTGAGATCCCTAGGCCCGAGAATTGCTGTTCGACACCACAACCGCATCCAGCCCATACGTGCACGAACTGATCGCTATAAGAAATTGCTTCTCCAGTCCCAACCATTGTAAAAATTATCAATAACTTGTAATAAACCAGTGTATTCACTCCCAGTAAATACTACTTCTTGCACTGTCACTATGTTGAAATGCACTGTAGTTTGAGCTTTCCCCATCTAGTTATTATATATCTTATTTGTATCACTTATGTTACTTGCATATTATTTGTAATTCGAAACCCATTCCCCAAATATGTAACTGTATATTTTCAGCCTTCTGGCTGCCAAGCTCTTTCAATAAACCGTTAATTATTATTATTATTATTATTATTATTATTATTACATATACATACGGTACACATACATACATACATACATACACCTACGCTCCTATGTGCCTAAATAAAATCCAAGGTTCCTACACATTTAACAATCTATTTCTCTCTCCAACGACGGTATTTGTAGAGAGAGTCAGGTTGTAGTGTGTTTACTTGAACCACTACTACAACAACAGCGACAACTACTACTACTAAAACAAGGTCATGTACTGTACATTACCCATCAAGTAGGCGGTCAATGGAGAGAGCAATTGTCACTGTACCTGCAAAGAAAAATATATTTAATAATAATAATAATAATAATAATATTAATAATAATAATAATAATAATAATAATAATAAAAAACAGTAACAATAATGACGTCATAACCAGCAATAATGATCACGTAAACTCTGATGCTGACGTCATCACCAAAACTACGGAAAATAATGCTGCTGTAGTTGAGGCGCACAGGTGAGTCAATGGCGACATCAACACCTACAGAAGAGGCCTCTCAGACTACAGATCAAAGTCGAGATGAGAAAGACGACGATGGCCAGCACCACCGCGGAAACACACACGTATTTAGTTACCCGTAGGAGCGTATTCACCGTGTCCGTGAGCCAAGACCTCCATGTGTACACCTGGGGTTCACTGTGGCCTGATGCCCTTGTGTCCGTCATGCCCGGCGGGGAGGGGGACGCCAGCTTATCGTCCCCGCCTTTGCTAACCTTTTCTTCTGAACTCATTTTTAATTATTTATTTTTATTATTATTATTTATTTTATGAATTATCTTATATGTTACCGATGTAGGGTTGTCGATGACGTCAACACACGAACAACAGTAAAACTCCTTAAACAACAACAATAGTAACAGTAACGCACAACGGCAGCCACAACAGTAAAGACCCAACGGTAAGAAGCAACATGAACAACAGTAAGGAGCAACGGTAGAGGCAGGGAGTCATAACACGTACACCTTAAACACATTAAAACACACACACAGGTAAACTTGAAGTCTCTAGTGATGTCGGACACACACAGCCTTCCTTCCTTCTCCTTGTTCTTCCTCCTCCATCTTCCATCCTCTTAAACATCCCCTCTGTGCCCCCCTTCCCCCTTAAACTCCCTCCTTGTGTTCCCCCTTCCCCCTTATACACCCCCTAGCCTGCATGACCCCTCGAGTACAATGATTTATTCCCCTTAGTACGATGAGTTAACACCACCCCTAATCCCCTACACCCATCCCTTAATCCCCTACGCCACCCCTAATCCCCCCTCCCTCTCTCCCGTTCCTTTACCCTAATCACCCCACCCGTCGTCTAATCTCCCCCTGGCTACCCTCCCCTTCCCCACCTGGATAAAGACGCTCCCCCTCTCTCCCAAAATATTCAAGGTTCGGAATTTGGGGAGGGGAGGGGAGAAAGGGGGGAGGGGATATGGGAGATGGGGGTGGAAGAGGGGGGAGGAGGGGGAGAACAGGAAGGAGAGGATGAGTACTAGTGGTTTTTAATGGCGTCGTGAGTACTAGTGGTTTTTAATGGCGTCGTGAGTACTAGTGGTTTTCAATGACGTTAGTGGTTTATGGAGTGGTTTTAATTGCGTCGGATATTGTTTCAAGTTGTGGTTTGTTTCAATGGCGTCGTAGTACTAGTGGTTTTAATGGCGTCGTGGTACTTGTGTTTTGTGATTTGTGGTTTTAGTGGTTTTAATGGCGTCGTGAGTGTTTTGGGACATTTCTGGTTTAACATTTCTAGTACAGCTTAATGAAGGTTTAATGGTGTTGGGAAGGAAGACAGCCCGATGAGTTTAATGGCGGCAGCTAACGAGGTGGTTACTGCTTGTTTGGTGGAGGTGGTGGCATAGAGGCGCCGGAAAAGTTAACCGGTTATTGGCGTGAGGAAAGTTTAAGGGTTTATTGGCGCAGGGAGGTTTAAGAGGTTTAATAACTCGAGAAAGTTGGTTGTTTATTGAGGAGCGAAAGGCGCGCGTTATTCATTGTGTGTGTGTGTGGGGGAGGTGCGTGTGTGCAGGTGTGTGTGTGTGTGTGGGGGGGGTGTGTGTGCAGTGTGTGTGTGTGTGTGTGTGTGGGGGGGGTGTGTGTGTGTGGGGGGTGGGTGTGTGTGTGGGGGGGTGTGTGTGTGTGTGTGGGTGTGTGTGTGTGTGGGGGGGGGTGTGTGCAGGTGTGTGTGTGTGTGTGGGGTGTGTGTGTGTGTGTGTGTGTGTGTGTGTGTGTGTGTGTGTGTGTGTGTGTGTGTGTGGGGGGGTGGTGTGTGGTGTGTGTGTGTGTGTGTGTGTGTGTGTGTGTGTGCAGGTGCGTGTGAGTGGGTTTCCATAATCATTGATATTTAAGTCGATTTACTGGGGTGAAGCACAGCACACACACACACACACACACACACACACACACACACAACACACACACACACACCTTCAATAAACCGTTAATTATTATTATTACTTTACTGCAAATTCGAATTGATAAAAACACAAAACAATAACAATAATAACCTAACCTATACCCCAGTGCCACGCCAGTATCTACCAGTGCCCGAGTGCCGAACTAGTAGTGGCACCCAGCCAGAGTGCCATCTGGAGGTACCACTTATAAGACTTTGCAAACACTTCGACGACCACAAGAAAATGTCCCCCCCTCCCCCTCCCTTTACCTGGAAGTGTGGCACTTTGCTATAGTGACTGGTGGTTGTGGTGCCTCCTTATAGTGACTGGTGGTTGTGGTGCCCCCTTATAGTGACTGGTGGTTGTGGTGCCCCTTATAGTGACTGGTGGTTGTGGTTTTACTTACAGTGACTGGTGGTTGGTGCCCTATATAGTGACTGGTGGTTGTGGTGCCCCTTATAGTGACTGGTGGTTGTGGTGCCCTTATAGTGACTGGAGGTTGGGTGCCCCTTAATGTGACTGGGTTGTGGTGCCCCTTATGTGACTGGTGGTTGTGGTGCCCCTTATAGTGACTGGTGGTTGTGGTGCCCCTTACAGTGACTGGTGGTTGTGGTGCCCCTTATAGTGACTGATGGTTGTGGTGCCCCTTATAGTGACGTGGTTGTGGTGCCCCTTAGTGACTGGAGGTTGTGGTGCCCCTTACAGTGACTGGTGGTTGTGGTGCCCTTAATAGTGACTGGTGGTTGTGGTGCCCCTTATAGTGACTGGTGGTTGTGGTGCCCCTTATAGTGACTGGTGGTTGTGGTGCCTTTACAGTGACTGGTGGTTGTGGTGCCTCCACAGTGACTGGTGGTTGTGGTGCCCCTTATAGTGACTGATGGTTGTGGTGCCCCTTATAGTGACGTGGTTGTGGTGCCCCTTATAGTGACGTGGCTGGTTGTGGTGCCCTTTACAGTGACTGGTGGTTGTGGTGCCCCTTACAGTGACTGGTGGTTGTGGTGCCCCTTATAGTGACTGGTGGTTGTGGTGCCCCTTATAGTGACTAAAGTGTCGGGTACAGCGGGGTCACTGTACCGGGTGTCGGGTACAGCGGGTCCTGTACCGGGTGTCGGCACAGCGGGGTCACTGTACCGGGTGTCGGGTACAGCGGGTCACTGTACCGGTGTCGGGTACAGCGGGTCACTGTACCGGTGTCGGGTACAGCGGGTCACTGTACCGGGTGTCGGGCACAGCGGGGTCACTGTACCGGGTGTCGGGTACAGCGGATCACTGTACCGGGTGTCGGGTACAGCGGGATCACTGTACCGGGTGTCGGGCACAGCGGGATCACTGTACCGGGTGTCAGGCTAGCGGGGTCACTGTACCAGGTGTCGGGTACAGCAGGATCACTGTACCGGGTGTCGGCTAGCGGGATCACTGTCCGGGTGTCGGGTACAGCGGGTCACTACCGGTGTCGGTACAGCGGGTCACTGTACCGGGTGTCGGGTACAGCGGGTCACTGTGCGGGTGTCGAGCGGCAGGGTCACTGTACCGGGTGTCGGAGCAGCGGGGTCACTGTACCAGGTGTCGGGCACAGCGGATCACTGTACCGGTGTCGGGTACAGCGGGATCACTGTACCGGGTGTCAGGCCAGCGGGATCACTGTACCGGGTGTCGGGACACGGGATCACTGCTACGGTGTCGGGTACAGGGGATCACTGTACCGGGTGTCGGGTACAGCAGGATCACTGTACCGGGTGTCGGGTACAGCAGGGTCACTGTACCGGGTGTCGGGTACAGCGGGATCACTGTACCGGGTGTCGGGTACAGCGGGATCACTGTACCGGGTGTCGGGTACAGCGGGATCACTGTTGCCGGGTGTCGGTACAGCGGGATCACTGTACCGGGTGTCGGAGCACATACATATTCGATGCCACATGTAAATCTCCTGATATCCCTCCTGGATTACCAACACCTGCCCTTAACCCCTTCCCTTTGCCCTCCTCCTCCTCCACCCTCCCCTCCTGGTACTAACACCCCTCCCTCCCTTGCCCCTCCTCCTCTCACCTCCTCCTTGCCCCTCCCTCCCCTTAAACCCTCCTGGATTACTACCCCGGCCCCTTAACCCCTCCCCTTACCCCTCATCTTTCCTCCTTCCTATTCTTCCTTTGGTACTAACAGCCCTAAAATCCCCTGTTCCCTTTATTCCCTGGACATCCCTAACCCTAAAACCCCCATGCACCCCTTAAAATCCCTCAACGGACCCTAAAACCCTTTAATACACCCCAAGACCCTCAATACACCCTAAACCCTTAAGCTAACTCTTAATACACACTCCTTAATACACCAACGATATAACCATTGAAACCCCTAAACCCCTTATCGGACCCTAGACCCCTTAAAACCCCCTATCCCCTTAATCTGCCTCACCCAAGGGCTGGAGCTCACGTAAATTTCAGCTCTTCTTCCATTATTCATTTTTTCTATCTCATTGTACGGTATTTCCATAACTCTCCCTCCCTACCTCCCTCTTTCCTTACCCCCCTCCTCTCTTTCTCTCCTACCCCTCCTCTCTTTCTCTCCCTACCCCTCCTCTTTCCCTCCCTACCCCCTCCTCCTCTTTCCTCCCTACCCCCCTCCTCTTTCCCTCCCTCAGTCTCTCCTTCCCTTCCCTCTTCCCTTCCCTCCTCTCTCTCCCTTCCCTTCCTCCTTCTCTCTCCCTTCCTCCTACCTCCCCCTCTCACACCTCCTCCCCCCACTTAGGCCTTCGCAATTACCTTCTGTTACGCTCAACGGGAGTTTAACAGAAGCCTGCAAGACACGTATCGGAGGAGGTCAAGGTGCAGTGTGGAGAAAGGAGAGAGAGAGAGAGAGAGAGAGAGAGAGAAGAGAGAGAGAGAGAGAGAGAGAGAGAGAGAGAGAGAGAGAGAGAGAGAGAGAGAGAGAGAGACCTTGGCCCCTCTAAATATAATCAGAGCTGTGTTAACATCAAGGTCTCAAACTCTTAACTTGTTCTTCAGTATAAACCTCAAGACAAACCGGTGAGGGGAAGGGGTGAGGGGTGGGGGTGAGGGTGAGGGTGATGGAGAGGGTTGAGGGAGGGAGGGCAGGGGTAAAGAGGTGAGGGAGAAGAGAAGGGTGAGGAGGGAGAAAGGGTGAGGGAGAGGGAGAAGGGGGTGAGGGAGGAGGAGGGGTAAGGAGGGATAGAAAGGAAGGAAAAGAGGATAAAGGGTAGGGGATAAAGAAGAAGGAATAGGAATGAAGGGAAGGAAAGAAGGGAGAGTAGTGAGGAGGAGGATACAGGAAAGGAGGAGAGAAGGACTCCCTCACCCTGACGTACCGTATCCCTGACTCACACACACACACACACACACACACACACACACACACACACACACACACACATACAAAATCTCTCGACAAATTCCTACACCAAATAACAGACACAGACAGAAGAGAACAGAGACAGACAGACAGACAGACAGACAGACAGAACAGACAGACAGAACAGACAGACAGACAGAAGAGACAGAACAGACAGACAGACAGACAGACGAACAGAGACAGACAGACAGACAGACACAGGCCTCCTTCCTAAACATATGCAGGTTCAACATATTGGTACATTAAACGCATGTTGAAAATCGTCTGATCTTATAATGGACTCTTAATGACTCGCCAGAATTATGATGTCCAAGTGTGAGTTCAGGAATATACACACACTATGTATACCAAGTCGGTGTATATATGTGTAGTAAGTTTATATACGTATGTAGGTGTGTATATAGAATTATTTCCTCAATATATCGACTTGTAGAATGTTACGGCCGGTTATGGGTAATACAGTGGCAGTTATGGGTAATACACATGGCCGGTTATGGGTAATACACAGTGGCCGGTTATGGTATAACAGTGGCCGGTTATGGTAATACACAGTGGCCGGTTATGGGTACGGTTGACAGTGGCCGGTTATGGGTAATACGCGGTGGCCGGTTATGGTAATACACAGTGGCCGGTTATGGGTATCACAGTGGCCGGTTATGGGTAATACAGTGGCCGGTTAGGGTAATACACGGTGGCCGGTTATGGGTAATACAGTGGCCGGTTATGGTAACACAGTGGCCGGTTATGGGTAATACACTGTGGCCGGTTATGGGTAATACACAGTGGCCGGTTATGGGTAATACGCAGTGGTAGGTAATACAGTGGCCGGTTAGGTAATACAGGGCCGGTTATGGGTAATCACAGTGGCCGGTTATGGGTAATACACAGTGGCCGGTTATGGGTAATACACAGTGTTGGGTAATACACAGTGGCCGGTTATGGGTAATACACAGTGGCCGGTTAGTATACAGTGGCCGGTTATGGGTAATACACAGTGGCCGGTTATGGGTAATACACAGTGGCCGGTTATGGGTTCAGTGGCCGGTTATGGTAATACACAGTGGCCGGTTATGGGTAATACGCAGTGGCCGGTTATGGTAATCATGGCGTTGGGTAGCAGTGGCCGGTTTGGTAATACACAGTGGCCGGTTATGGGTAATACAGTGGCCGGTTATGGGTATATACAGTGGCCGGTTATGGTAATACACAGTGGCCGGTTATGGGTAATGACGCGGTGGCCGGTTATGGGTAATACACAGTGGCCGGTTATGGGTAATACACAGTGGCGGTTATGGGTAATACACAGTGGCCGGTTATGGGTAATACACAGTGGCCGGTTATGGGTAATACACAGTGGCCGGTTATGGGTATATACAATGACCGGTTATGGGTAATACACAGTGGCCGGTTATGGGTAATACACAGTGGCCGGTTATGGGTAATACACAGTGGCCGGTTATGGGTATATACAATGACCGGTTAAAGATATAAGCAGGAAAAATTATTATAGCCCATCAATTTCAACAACGGCCGGATAAAACCACAACAACTACGACCAGATTATAACAACAACAACTACTACTACAGACCACATTATAACAACAACAACTACTACTACAACGACCATTATAATGTTTTACTACAACGACCCATTATAACCACAACAACTACGACCACATTACACAACAACTACGACCATTATAACACTGACCCATTAACAACAACTACTACTTACTACAACGCATTATAACCACAACAACTACGACCAGATTATAACAACAACAACTACGACCACATTATAACAACAACAACTACACGACCACATTATAACAACAACAACTACAACTGCTACGACCAGATTATAACAACAACAACTACTACTACTACGACCACATTATAACCACAACAACTACGACCAGATTATAACAACAACAACTACGACCACATTATAACAACAACTACTACTACTACGACCACATTATAACAACAACAACTACAACTGCTACGACCAGATTATAACCACAACAACTACTACTACTACGACCACATTATAACAACATCAACTACGACCAGATTATAACAACAACAACTACTACTACGACCACATTATAACAACAACAACTACTACGACCAGATTATATACAACAACAACCAGATTATAACCACAACCACCACCTAACTACGACACCACCCAGAATACAACCACAACTACAATCAGCGGCGGAGGGGTAAAGGAGGGGGCGGAGGAAGGAGGAGAAGAAAAAAAAGCAGAAGAAGGAGAAGGAGCAGAAGGAAGGAGGAGGAGGAAGGAAGGAAGGAGGAGGAGGAGGAGGAGGAGGAGGAGGAGGAGGAGGAGGAGAGGAGGAGGAGGAAGAAGAGGCCAGCTGAGTAGTGTTGCTTTTAACAAGACTCGGGTCGTTACAGGGGGTAATTATAAGCCGACTCCTTCACTCTCACGCCCCACTTAACACACTTACAAATCCGCCCTGCTAATTCCCTTCATATATATGCAGGATTTTTGTGCTCCCCCCCTCCTTCCTCCATCTCGTTAATATATTCGTTAAGTGTCGCCGTCTGCCTTTGTTAGTAATGTCAAGTACTAGGTTGTGCTTCGGGAGAGGGGGAGGGAAGGCAGGCACTTGCTACTACCACACACTTGGTGATTCCTAGATGGTGGTAGGGGGTGATGGTGGTAGGTGGTGGTGGTAGGGTGGTGGTGGTAGGGGTGGTGGTGGTAGGGGTGGTAGTGGTGGGGTGGTGGTGGTAGGGGTGTGGTGGTAGGGGTGATGGTGGTAGGGATGGTGGTGGTAGGGAGTGGTGGTAGGGGTGATGGTGGTAGGGGTGGTGGTGGTAGGGGTGATGGTGGTAGGTGGTGTGGTGGTAGGGGTGGTGGTGGTCCTCGTAAGGTTTCCGTTATTTTGGAGGGAGAGTGGAGGTGTTGAGTAGGAAGAGGGAGGGGGAGGGGGGGAGGGGAAGAGGGGGAAGGAGGGGAAGAGGGGAAGGGGGGGGGAAGGAGGGAAGGGGAAGAGAGGGGAAGGAAGAGAGGGGAAGGGGAAGAGGGAGGCCGGGGAGTAAGGTGAGGCTTCTTCACATTTAACACACTGAGAACAACGCCAGCACGAGCGATCAACAGTGCCTGGCTTTACCTTTCTCCTCACACTTTCGTCCGTCTTAGTACTGAGGAGAGGGGTGGATGGGCGTGTGGGGGATGGAGTGGGTGTATAGGGGGCGTGTGGGGATGGAGTGGGTATGTAGGGGGCGTGTGGGGATGGAGTGGTATGTAGGGGCGTGTGGGGATGGAGTGGGTATGTAGGGGGCGTGTGGGGATGGAGTGGGTATGTAGGATGTGTGGGGATGTGTGTAAGAGGATGTGTGGGAAGAGAGGAACCAGCACTTGAAGAGACGGCCGGACAGAAACTGGGCAGACTGTTCTTTTCCCTCATTTGACCCATCACCACCATTAACACACCTGCCATTACCACCACCAACCACCTTCCACCACAACCATCCGACTACCACCACTACCACACTCCTTGGTGTGTGAGCAAGAGTCTCTGGAGGTCGTAAAACCTGGAATATAATGCCTCTCTCACCTCTAGTGCCTCTACCCCCAACTATTGTCTCTTGCCCGCACTAGTGCCTCTATACCCCCTACTAGTGCCTCTATACCTACTGAGCCTCTACCCCCCACTAGTGCCTCTGCCCCCACCATTGTCTCTTGCCCCCACTAGTGCCTCTACCTCCTACTAGTACCTCTATACCCCCACTAGTACCTCTACCCCTACTAGTGCCTCTACCCCCTACTAGTGCCTCTCCCATACTCCCCTACTAGTGCCTCTACCCCCCACTAGGGCCTCTGCCCCCACCATTGTCTCTTGCCCCCACTAGTGCCTCTACCTCCTACTAGTACCTCTATACCCCTACTAGTACCTCTATACCCCTACTGTACCTCTATACCCCCTACTAGTGCCTCTATACCCTACTAGTGCCTCTACCCCACTAGTGCCTCCTATACCCCTACTAGTGCCTCTACCCCTACTAGTGCCTCTACCCCCTCTACTAGTGCCTCCACCCCTCTCACTAGTGCCTCTACCCCCACTAGGGCCTCTACCCCACTTGCCTTTACCCCCACTAGTGCCTCTATACCCCCACTAGGGCCGCTACCCCACTAGGGCCGCTACCCCACTAGTGCCTCTACCCCACTAGTGCCTCTATACCCTCTAGTGCCCTACCCCCTGTGCCTCTACCCCCCACTAGTGCCTCTATACCCTACTAGTGCCTCTATACTCCTACTAGTGCCTCTACCCCACTAGTGCCTCTATACTCCCTACGTGCCTCACCCCTACTAGTGCCTCTACCCCCACCTAGTGCCTCTACCTACTAGTGCCTCTATACTCCCTCTTGCCTCCCCCCACTAGTGCCTCTATACTCCTACTAGTGCCTCACCCCTACTAGTGCCTCTACCCCCCACTAGTGCCTCTATACCCACTAGTGCCTCTCTCCTACTAGTGCCTCTACCCCACTAGTGCCTCTACCCTAGTGCCTCTACCCTACGGCTCTACCCCACTAGTGCCTCTACCCACTGGGCCTCTACCCCTACTACCTCTATCTCCTAGTGCCTCACCCCAGTGCCTACCCATAGGCCTACCCTACTGGGCCTCATACCCACTAGTGCCTCTACCCCCACTGCCTCTTACCCCACTAGTGCCTCTACCCCTATAGGGCCTCTACCCCCACTAGTGCTCTCCCCTACTAGTGCCTCTATACTCCTACTAGTGCCTCTACCCCCACTAGTGCCTCTACCCCTACTAGTGCCTCTACCCCTACTAGGGCCTCTACCCCTACTAGTGCCTCTACCCCCTACGGGCCTCTACCCCTACTAGTGCCTCTATACTCCTACTAGTGCCTCTACCCCCACTAGTGCCTCTATACCCCTACTAGTGCCTCTATACCCCTACTAGGGCCTCTATACCCCTACTAGTGCCTCTGCCCCCACTAGTGCCTCTATACCCCCTACTAGTGCCTCTACCCCCACTAGTGCCTCTACCCCCCACTAGTGCCTCTTCCCTACGTCTCTCCCCACTAGTGCCTCCATACCCCACTAGTGCCTCTACCCCACTAGTGCCTCTACCCTACTAGTGCCTCTATACCCTACTAGTGCCTCTACCCCACTAGTGCCTCTATACCCCACAGTGCCTCTACCCCCCCTAGTGCCTCTATCCCTACTAGGCCTCTACCCACTAGTGCTCTACCCCACTAGTGCCTCTATACCCTACTGTGCCTCTACCCCCAAGCCTCTATCCACTAGTGCCTCACCCACTAGTGCCTCTTATCTTATACTCCTAGTGCCTCTACCCCCTGCCCCACAGTGCCTCTTCATCCTCTACCCCTTGCCTCTATCCTACTACCCCTACTAGGCTCTACCCCACTTGTGCCATAAACACCATTACATAAGGTGATCTTTGTGTCGTATTAAACTGCTATCGTTAACGGCGACCAGAGATAAAGGCCCGTGTACATCTGCCGAGTTTTATAACGTTAATGCTGCCAACTGCTGAGGAAGCCGCCAACTGCTGAGGCCAGCTGCAGGAGGCCAGCTGTAGCTAGGAGGCCAGCTGCTGAGAAGCCGCCAACTGCTGAGAAGCCGCCAACTGCTGAGAAGCCGCCAACTGCTGAGGAGGCCGCCAACTGCTGAGGAGGCCGCCAACTGCTGAGGAGGCCGCTAACTGCTGAGGAGGCCAGCTGTAGGAGGCCAGCTGTATGGGCCAGCTGTATAGGAGGCCAGCTGCTGAGAAGCCGCCAACTGCTGAGGCCGCCAATTGCTGAGAGGCCCGCCAGATGCTGAGAGGCCGCCAGATGCTGAGAGCTGCCAGCTGCTGAGGAAGCTGCCAGCTGCTGAGGAAGCTGCCAGCTGCTGAGGAGGCCGCCAGCTGCTGAGGAGGCCAGCTGCTGAGGAAGCCGCCAGCTGCTGAGGAAGCTGCCAGCTGCTGAGGAGGCCAGCTGCTAAGGATCACAGCTGCTGAGGTCGCCGCCAACTGCTGAAGAGGCCAGCTGCAGAGGAGGCTAGCTGCTGAGGTCGCCGCCAACTGGTGAAGAGGCTAGCTGCTGAGGTCGCCGCCAACTGCTGAGGAAGCCAGCTGATAAGAAGGCCAATTGTTGAGGTCGACGCCAGCTGATGATGCCAGCTGCAGAGGAGGTCACCTACTGAGGCCGCCGCCAGGTGGTTACGAGGTCAGCTGCTGAGGTCGCCGCCAGCTGTTAGTTTGAGGTACCACCTTCTGAGGCCGCCAGCTTGAGAGGTCATCAACTAGAGGCTGCCAATTCACAATGAACCGACTGACCAAGAGACCGAGAGAGAGAGAGAGAGAGACTCAACAAACACAGCCAAGAGGACCTGTCGTGTTCGGGTGTGATTTAATGTTTTTTTCTTAAATTACGAAATGGTAACTAGTTTATTCCTAGATGAAGAGACTCGCGATTTTTTCTTAGCCAGTAACCTAACTATTGTGTGGGGGGGCACCATGGTGTTGGAGGGTGGCAGAGGGGGATGGTGAAGCGTGGTGGAGTATGGTAAGGCATGGCAGAGAGCGTAGTGTCAGTAGAAATGATGGAGCACAGCAGAGAGCGTGGTGGTGTCAGTAGTCGTGATGGAGCATGGTAGTGGAAGAGCAAAGCAGAAAGCGTGGTGGTGTCAGTAGTAGTGATGGAGCATGGTAGCGGATCATAGCAGAGAGCGTGGTGGTGTTAGTAGTGACAGAGAGTGGTAGTGGAGCATGACCGAGAGCTTGGTGGTGTCAGTAGTCGTGATAGAGCATGGCAGAGAGCGTGGTGGTGTCAGTAGTCGTGATAGAGCATGGCAGAGGCGTGGGTGTCCGTAGTCGTGATGGAGCATGTGGGTATGGCAGAGGCGTGGTCGGTGATGTTGGGCATGGTAGCGGAGCATGGCAGAGAGCGTGGTGGTGTCCGTAGTCGTGATGGAGCATGGTAGCGGAGCATGGCAGAGAGCGTGGTGCCCGCCAGGCTGGGAGAGAACTTCATAGTCTCACGCCTCATAGACGATCCACACTTTATGTCCCCCATTAATAATACAACACACACTTTGTTCAGTCCTTTCTCGTGTGCTACTGCTGCACTGCCATGGTGCTGCTGCCATGGTGGTGCTGCCATGGTGGTGGTGCAATGGTGGTGCTGCAATGGTGGTGCTGCTGCCATGGTGGTGCTGCAATGGTGGTGCTGCAATGGTGGTGCTGCTGCATGGTGGTGCTGCAGCGATGGTGCTGCAATGTGGTGCTGCTGCCATGGTGCTCTGCCATGGTGGTGCTGCAATGGTGCTGCTGCCATGGTGGTGCTGCAATGGTGGTGGTGCTGCCATGGGTGGTGCTGCAATGTGTTTTCTGCAATGGTGGTGTGCTGCATGGTGGTGATGCTGCCATGGTGGTGCTGCAATGGTGGTGCTGCTGCAGTGGTGGTGCTGCTGCCATGGTGCTGCTGCATGGTGCTGCTGCCATGGCGAATTTTGGCGCTGCAATGGTGGTGCTGCTGCATGGTGCTGCTGCCGCTGGTGCTGCTGCTGCCATGGTGGTGCTGCAATGGTGCTGCTGCCATGGTGGTGCTGCAATGGTGGTGCTGCTGCTGCATGGTGGTGCTGCAATGGTGGTGCTGCTGCCATGGTGGTGCTGCAATGGTGCTGCTGCCATGGTGCTGTGCCATGGTGGTGCGCTGCCATGGTACTGCTGCCATGGTGGTGTTGCCATGGTGCTGTGCCATGGTGGTGCCTGCCATGGTGGTGCTGCTATATGGTGCTGATGCTGCCATGGTGCTGCCATGAGAGTGCTGCTTCCGTGGTGCTGCTGCCATGATGCTGCTTCCATGGTGCCGCCGCTGCTGCCATGGTGCTGCCATGAAGTGCTGCTTCCGTGGTGCTGCTGCCGTGGTGCTGCTGCCATGATGCTGCTTCCATGTGGTGCCTCCGCTGCTGCCATGGTGCTGCCATGAGGGGGGTGCTGCTTCCATGGTGCCGCCGCTGCTGCCATGGTGGTGCTAATGTTGCCATGGTGCCGCCGCTACTGTCATAGTGTAGTTGCTGCTGCTGCTGCCATGGTGGTGTTTAGTAGTAATGACGTGACGACTATGGTGATGGTCGCGTGATAAGGGTAATTACGGAGGCATCAACAGGTGACGTCACAAAACGAACACACACACACACACACACACACACACACACACACACACACACACTAAACTTATTTGTTACATATTTATGCTTAAAAAATATCAAGGAGCTTGGTGAAAGATAAATTGTTTTGTCAGAAACTGTTGGTAATATGTGTAGCTTTGACGACAATGGTTATTATTTAGCTCTTGGTGGATAACGTGCGTGCGTGCGTGTGTGTGTGTATGTGTGTGTGTGTGTGTGTGTGTGTGTGTGTGTGTGTGTGTGTGTGTGTGTGTGTGTGTGTGTGTGTGTATTGTAATGTATGTATAGTATGTATTGTAATGCATGTATGTATCGTAATGTAATGTATGTGTATTGTAATGTGTGTGTGTGTGTGTGTGTGTGTGTGTGTGTGTGTGTGTGTGTGTTTACAAATAAGACTACCAAACACTCAAGGTTACAACTGTGTTCACAACTATAAATAAAAGATATTAACAATAAAATGCTAAATATTACAGAAATTTTAACATGTAATATCTGAGTTAACATTAATATACAAGCTATATTTATATTTATTTTCCTCTTACTGTATTTATTATTATTATTATTATTATTATTATTATTATTATTATTATTATTAACCATTATTTACAACTACAGTAAAACCTCTATCTAACGGAGATGCAAAGTCCTTTATATCGAGGACCCATTATATGTGAAACACCATCTAACAACAATAACAATAACTACAACAGCAACCACAACAATAATACCTACAACCACAACAACAATCACCACAACAACAATCACCACAACAACAATCACCACACCCGGTCATCATCGTGTAATAAAGCCACAATAAACATTCATCACTTCACTAAACATTACCGTCAATAAGATTATTATGATTAATGACGACTAAACCTTCTTTTCAGAGTGTTTTTATAAATGTTAAACAGGATCTAATGAAACCTTCCTGTGTGTGTGTGTGTGTGTTGTGTGTCTGTGTCTGTCTGTGTGTACACCTTCACTCACCTCTTGACAACAAACAATAGGTGGTGGAGGAACTTCTCCCTCCCTCTCACCTTCTGTTCCTCCTCCCAACCGAGACATTTCCCACGTTCCCATCGGTTATGTCTCTCCCCCCCTTCTTACCCCCCATATCCACCCCCTTCCCTCTCCTCCCCTACCACCCCCTCCCTCTCCTCCCTACCACCCTCTCCCTCTCCTCCCCCCCTTCCCCCCCCCTCCCTCTCCCTCCCTACCACCCCCTTCCCTCTCCTCCCCTACCACCCCCTCCTCCCCTCACATAATAAAGCAACGTCAGCCTCTTCATTATCCCCCCATTCCTCGCTCAATGGCCCCCCACCACGCCCTCCATTACTCACACTGCTCCCTTCCCACCACTACACCACCATGCTTCCTCTCCCTCCTACACCACCATGCTTCCCCTTCTCTCCCCTACCACCACACCATGCTTCCCTCCTCCCTCATCACCATGCACCACGCCCCCCCACGTGGTACCAAGGCGTCCCCCTCTAAGACGCTAACACTCACACTACCTTACTCTAACCCCTTGACGAGTAACAACAACAAACAATAACAACAACACTAACAATACTAATATAACAAACAATAATAACAAACAACAACAACAAAACAACAACAACAACAACAACAGGAGGAAGCCGATAATACGAGCACAAAACAAAAATTATGAAACGGGTTACAAAGACAGGAAGAAAGATTATATAACAAGAACATGAGGAGAGGAGAAGAGACCAAGAAGGGAGATGAAAGGATAGGGTGAAGGCCACACACGAAGCAAGGAAGGGAGGGAAGGAGGAGGGAAGGAGGGGAGAGGAAGGAAGAGGAAGAAGGAGGGGAGAGGAGGGAGGGGAGAGAGGAAGGAGGGAAGAAGGAGAGAGAGGAAGAAGAAGGGAGAGAGGGAAGGAAGGAGGTGGGGACAACCATGAAGAAGGGGTGTCGTGAATAAGTGAATAGCATGGCGGCCAGTGGTGGTTTGGTGAAGGAAGTGTTGCTAATGGGTGATGCTTAGGAGAAGAAGAGAAGGAGGAAGGAGGAATGAGGAGAAGAAGAAGGGAAAGGAAGGGAGAAGGATGAAGAGGAGGAAGGGGAAAGAGGAAGAAGGGGAAAGAGGGAGGAAGGGGGAAGGAGGGGGGAGGAGGAAGGGGAAGAGGAGGGAGGAGGGAAGGAGGAGAGGGAAGGAAAGAGGAGAGGGGATAGGAGGAGGAGAGAGGAAGAAGGAAGGAGGAGGAGGAAGGAAGGAGGATAAGGAAGGGAAGGAGGAGAAGGATGAAGAGGAGGAGGAGAGGAAAGAGGAAGGGGAAGGAGGAGGAGGAAGGGGAAAGAAGGAGGAAGGAGAAGGAAGGGGAAGGAGGAGGAGGAGACACCTAAATCAACATGAGGTAAAATTCCAAATTATCTTTCCCTCTCTTGTCTCTCCCTCTCTCTCTCTGTTCTCAAGTCTCACTAATACAATCGCAAATAAAATAATGAAGAAACAATGAGAGAGAAGGAGGAGGGGAGAGAGAGAGAATTAAATTAGGTAAGAGAATAAGGAAGAAATAGGTGGATAACTGAATACTTTTCTCATTGTGTGAACCAGCGAATGTGTGCGTGTTAAGACCATCGCGTGTCACTCCTCACTCACTCACACACACACACACACATTCTCACTCATACATCAATCTCTCTCTCTCTCTCTCTCTCTCTCCACTCTGATTTCCGCTCTAGATATAACAATCTGCGTACACACAACCTTACAGACACACACACACACACACACACACACACACACACACACACATACACACGAGTTCTTTCTTCATTAAATAAGCGTAAAATTATCTAGAGCGGACAGTGAATGGTCCTGTCCATGCTGACCACCAACACCATCACCACAGCACCATCACCACCAATCTCATCACCATCACCACCATCACCACCACCATCACCACCAGCACCATCACCACCACCACCATCACCAACACCACCCACCACCAGCACCATCACCACCAGCACCATCACCACCGCACCATCACCACCAGCACCATCACCACCGCATCATCACCAGCACCATCACCAGCACCATCATCACCAGCACCATCATCACCAGCACCATCATCACCAGCACCATCACCAGCACCATCATCACCGCTGCATCATCACCGCCATCACCACCAGCACCATCACCACCAGCACCATCACCACCAGCACCATCCACCAGCACCATCACCACCAGCACCATCATCACCAGCACCATCATCACCAGCACCATCACCCACCATCACCACCAGCACCATCACCACCAGCACCATCACCACCAGCACCATCACCACCAGCACCATCATCACCAGCACCATCACCACCAGCACCATCACCACCAGCACCATCCCACCAGCACCATCACCAGCAGCACCATCACCACCAGCACCATCACCTCCACCACCATCACCACCAGCACCATCACCACCAGCACCCATACACCAGCACCATCACCACCAGCACCATCACCACAGCACCATCATCACCAGCACCATCATCACGCACCATCACCACCAGCACCATCACCACCAGCACCATCACCAGCACCATCACCAGCACCATCACCACCTTCACCATCACCACCAACACATCACCACCATCACCTCATCACCACCATCACCACCACCAGCACCATCATCACCAACACCATCATCACTAATCTCACCAACACCATCATCACCACCAATCACATCACCACCATCAACCTCATCACCACCATCATTGATATTATTGTTCTCAATTATCATTACCAAGCCACACCATCACACCTGAGGCTTCACCTAGGTACAGTTAGCTGAAGAGCGGAGGATAGGAGGGAGAGGAGGGAGGTTAGGAGATGAGGGGTGGAGGTTAGGAGGAGATGAGGGGAGGAGAGGAGGGAGGTTAGGGAGGAGATGAGGGGGTAGGAGGAGAGGGGTGGGGAGGAATGAGGGGTAGGGAGAGGAGGGGGAGGAGGTTAGGAGGAGAGAGGAGGGGAAGAGGTTAGGAAGGGGGATAGGAGGAGAGAAGAGGGGAGGAGGTTAGGAGATGAGGGTAGGAGGAGAAGGAGGGAGGTTAAGAATGAGGGGGGAGGAGGAGGGGTGGAGGAGGTAGAGGGTAGGAGGAGAGAGGAGGGAGGTTAGGGAGGAGATGAGGGTAGGAGGAGAGAGAGGGGGAGGTGGGAGGAGATGAGGGGTAGGAGGAGAAGGAGGGAGGAGGTTAGGAGGAGATGAGGGGGTAGAGGAAGAGAGGAGGGAGAAGGGTTAGGAGGAGATGAGGGGATAGGAGGAGAGAAGAGGGGAGGAGGTTTAGGAGATGAGGTGGAGAGGAGAGAGGAGGGGAGGAGGTTAAGAATGAGGGGTAGGAGGAGAGGAGGGGAGGTTAGGAGATGAGGGGGTAGGAGAAGAGGGGTAGGTTAGGAGGAGATGAGGGGTAGGAAGGAGGAGAGGAGGGGGAGGAGGTTAGGAGGAGATGAGGGTGTAGGAGGAGAGAGGAGGGGAAGAGGTTAGGAGGAGATGAGGGATGGGAGAGAGAGGGGAGGAGGTTAGGAGATGAGGGGGTGGAGAGGAGGAGAGGGAGGGGAGGAGGTTAGAGATGAGGGTAGGAGAGGGAGGAGGGGGGTTAGGAGGATAGAGGGGTGGGAGAGAGGAGGGAGGTTAGGAGGAGATGAGGGGGGTAGGAGGAGAGAAGGGGAGGTTAGGAGGAGATGAGGGGGGTAGGAGGAGAGAAAGAGGGAGGAAGGTTAGGAGGAGATGAGAGGGGTAGGAGGAGGAGAGAGAGGGGGAGGTTAGGAGATGAGGGGGTAGGAGAGAAGAGGGGGAGGAGGTTAGGAGGAGATGAGGGAGGAGGAGAGAAGAGGGGGGGTTAGGAGATGAGGGGGTAGGAGGAGAGAGATGGGGGGAGGAGGAGGAGATAGGGGTAGGAGAAGAGAGGGGAGGAGGTTAGGAGGAGATGAGGGTGGGGAGGAAGAGGGAGGGAGGTTAGGAGAATGAGGGGGGAGAGGAGAGAGAAGAGGGGTAGGAGGAGAGAGAGGGGGGGTAGGAGGAGAGAAAGGGAGAGGAGGTTAGGAGGAGATGAGGGGGTAGAGGAGAAGAGGAGGGAGGAGGTTAGGAGGAGATGAGGGTAGGAGGAGAGGAGGGAGGGAGGTTAGGAGATGGGGGGTGGGAGGGAGAGAGAAGAGGGGGAGGAGGTTAGGAGGAGATGAGGGGGTAGGAGGAGAAGGGGTAGGAGAGAAGAGGGGGAGGAGGTTAGGAGGAGATGAGGGGTAGGAGGAGAGAAGAGGGGAGGAGGTTAGGAGATGGGGGATAGGAGGAGAGAGAGCAGGGGAGGTTAGGAGGAGATGAGGGGGTAGAGGAGGAGGGAGGAGGTTAGGAGATGAGGGGTAGGAGAGAAGAGGGGAGGAGGTTAGGATATGATGAGGGGGTAGGAGAGGGGGAGGAGGTTAGGAGGAGATGAGGGGTAGGAGGAGAGGGGAGGGAGGAGGACATCCATTCCCTTCACCCTTTGCCCCCCACCTAACCATCCAGGGGCTCAGGTTCTCTCTCTCAACACTGACAAGGTTCACCGGTCTGCCTCACCTGACACACTAATAACCTGTCTGAAGCCTGTCTACCTGTACACTAAACATCACTAGTCTTAAATTAGGTCAATGTGGTAAAAAATAGGTTAATTTAAGTTAGTTTAGGTTAGGTTAGGTTTGATTAGGCTAGGGTAGGTAAGTTATCTTTGGTTGGGTTAAGTTGGGTTAGGTTAGGTTGGGTTAGGTAAGGTAAGCTAAGGTAAGTTCCCAGACATTAACCACCATCCACAACACCACAGCCACACCATCAAGTGGACAGACCAGTACCGTACATTACCCAGGTAGCGACCACACCTGCTCCTCCCACCACATTACCTGCAATTAAGATATACACCTGTTAGAAACACCCAGACGGCGATATGTGTGTATGTATATTGTGTGTGTGTGTGTGTGTGTGTTATGTGTGTGTGTGTGTGTGTGGTGTGGTGTGTGTGTGTGTGTGTGTGTGTGTGTGTGTGTGTGTGTGTGTGTGTGTGTTGTGTGGTGTGTGTGTGTGTGTGTGTGTCGAAAATAGGAGGAGGGAGGGGGAAGAAAAGGAAGTATGAAGAAGAGGAAGTAGGAGGAAGAAGGGAGGAAGGAGAAGGAAGAAGGGGCAAAGGAGGAGGAAGAAGGAGGAAGGAGGAGGAAGAAGGGGAAGAAGGAGGAAGGAAGGGAGGAAGAAGGGAGGAAGGAGGAGGAAGGGAGGAAGGAGGAGGAAGGGAGGAAGGAGGAGGAAGGGAGGAAGGAGGAGGAAGGGAGGAAGAGGAGGAAGGAGGAAGAAGGGAGGAAGGAGGAAGAAGGGAGAAGGAGGAAGGAGGAGGAAGAGGAGGCGGCAGGTCAATTAGTATTCTTGAAAACGTTTTATCATTCATCAAAACTTTTCTAAGTCGGGTATATTGCGACCTAACCCAACCTGGTCCGGGCGGTGTGTGGGCGTGTGGTGTGGGCGTGTGGTGTGGGCGGTGTGTGGGCGTGTGTGAGTGGCATCAATACCCACAAATGTTCACACCAGGGACGATATAACTAATAGTAAACGTTAGCGATATACCTTAATATATATACCGTGTTTATCACCGTGTATGTTCAGCCATCTTACCCCTCTGTACCGGTGTGGACAGGTAGATGGGTAGACGGATAGAGGGGGGGTAGATGATCATGGTACGACAGGTATAGACGGACAGAGGGTGGGTGGGTGATCGTAGTAGACAGGTAGACGGAGACAGATAGTAGACGAATTAAATACAGATTTCTCTCTCTAGGTCGATAATCACGTGTGCCTTATTCAGAGCAACGACCTAACACACACACACACACACACACACACACACACACACACACACACACACACACACATCCTGATCAACTCGCACAGGTGAACAAAGAGGATTGAGGAGGAAAAGCGGGAGGAAGTAAAGGGGGTGTGGGGGTGTGGGGGTGTAAGAAAGAAAAAAAAATGTGGGCAGGTAATGGTCAAGACGCCAGCCATAACATCAGCAAAATAAAATTACAGATTGTCTCACACCACTTAACACCTGCACCTTGATGACCCGTGGGCCATAAATTATAGTTAGTTGCCCCCCTCCCAAAAAAAAATTTAGGCCGAGTTAACTGTGAATATATATAAAAACGTAACCTAATGCTAATTCTTTGTTCCGTATACAATGTGAGGGAGGGTGATGGGGGGTGAAGGAGGGGTGAAGGAGGGGGTGAAGGAGAGGTGATGGGGGGATGGAGGGGTGAAGGAGGGGGTGATGGGGGTGAGGGAGGGGTGATGGGGGGTGATGGAGGGGTGATGGGGGTGAGGGAGGGGGTGAGTGAAGGAAGGTGGGAGGTGAAGGGAGGTGGGGTGGGGTAGGGAAGGGTGTTGGGACGGGAGGGAGAAGGAAAAGAAGGACGGAGGAGGGAGTGAGGAGCGAGGGGGTGAGGGAAGGTGTGAGAAGGGGAGGAGGGGTGGTTAGGGTGTGGGAAGGTGAGGGAGTGGTAGGAGGGTGAGGGGGGCACTCACATCATTTTACACCTCATAATGGCTTAAATATGAGGTGAGTAATGATGAGGCTCGTGATGATATGTCAGTCAGTCAGTCAGTCAGTCAGTCAGTCAGTCAGTCACACACACACACACACACACACACACACACACACACACAAAAAGCACTGTATTCTCCTAAAGACAAAGGAGAGTGAGGCTGGGGGGGCGGGTGGACAAGTTACTACTACTGAACAAAGACCTGGCCAACCTCACAACAACAACCAATCAAGTCGCAAGTGTGTTTCCGTCATGTTTTACCCCCTCCTCCTCACCCCCACACACTCTTACCTGTCTCTCCTCCCCACACTACTCTCCCTTCCCCACACCCACACTCCCGTGACAGGTAATGTTTTAATCAAGTACACACGCCTTGTTTTTAAACTTCCTGCCTGGGATTAAACTGAATGAATTACTTCCCTTAATGAAGCTTCGAGACACTGTATACTGAAGGGGTTCTCCAGACACAGGAACTCCGGCTGCCAGCACGAGCGAAGAGCAGCGCCGGGCTTTTACCTCCAGCCAAAACATTAGTAATAGTAACAGCAGATAGACGCACGTTCGCCCGACATCTGCTTATATTGGCGAACGATCTCATTAAGGACGGGGCGTAGGCTACTGTAGGTGAGAGATTATACTTATGGTCCCAAATAATGGTCTCATGGTCCTCTCTCTCCCTCTAATGGTCTCATGGTCCCTCTCTCTCCCCTCTAATGGTTTCATGGTCCCTCTCTCTCCTCTCTAATGGTTTCATGGTCCCTCTCTCTCCTCTCTAATGGTTTCATGGTCCCTCTCTCCCTCTATGGTCTCATGGCCCTCTCTCTCCCCTCTAATGGTCTCATGGTCCTCTCTCTCCCTCTAATGGTCCCTCTCTCCCCCTCTAATGGTCCCTCTCTCTAATGGTCCTCCTCCAACTATCGAGCCTCCCCTCCCTTGTATGGGTCCACACTAGTACATTAATGGTCCCCTTCCTTCTGTATGGCCCCTCTCACACCATAATGGCCTCCTCACCCCTTCCTATGGCCCCTCCCTCTCTATGGCCGCCCTTACACCTCCAATTTCCCCCCTCTACCCCTTCTTCAACCCCTTTCCCCCACCTCTACAACCCCTTACCCCCACCTCTTCACCCCCGTCTGCCACCTCTATACCCCCTTCCCCACCTCTACACCCCCTTTCCCCCACCTCTACACTCCCCCTAGCCACTAATGGTCGGCGTGTACCCTCAACCTGTTCATCAAAGAGTTATCAATCACTACACCCCTTCACCACTAAATTGCCATCATCCACCCTCTACCTCACAACCTTCCCACCCCTAATTACTAAGATATATTTGGTGTTTTTTTTGTATGTAATGTTAACCTTTGTTTTATTTTGTTTTTTTTTACCCGTCTTGTTTATATTGTTTACATCTGTGACTCATATGTTTCTTCTTCTTCTCTCTCTCTCGTTTACAGTTATTCACTTCTTATGTCTCTCCTTCCTAATCTTTTATCTTGACCTCAATTCTATCTATCTATCTAATCTCTACAGTTCAGTTCTGGTCACCGTATTACAGATTGGATATAGAATCCTTAGAAAGAATCCAGAGGAGAATGACAAGACTAATCCCGGGCATTAGGAACCTTGAGTATAGAGACAGGTTAAAGCATCTTAATCTGCACTCCCTCGAGAGACGTAGAGTGAGGGGTGATATGATAGAGGTCTATAAATGGAAGTCAGGGCTAAACAAAGGTGATATAACAAAGGTACTCAAACTATCCAACCAGGAGCAGACTCGTAACAATGGTTTTAAATTAGACAATTTAGATTTGGCGCGAAATAGATAAACATTGGTTTGGAAATGGTAGTGGATGAATGGAACAAGTTACCAAATATCATCATTAACTCGAATACGCTAGATAGCTTCAAACATACTGTAGGTTGGATGGATATATGAGCAATAGGAGTTGGGCGTAAATGGGACTGCCCAGTATGAGCCAATAGTCCCACTGCAGTTTCCTCCATTCTTATGATATCATAAACTCACAGACAGACATACTGTATAAATATACTTGAGCGAGGAAGTAGAGTGGGGGCTAATTACTCAAGTCATAATATATAGCAAACAAACACTATTTATCCTCATGTAAACAACAACAAAATTATAATCAACAAGGTCAATATTTTTTCCAAACATAAACAACAACTAAACACACACACACACACACACACACACACACACACACACACACACACACACACACAGAAGGTCTTTGTAGCATTATATATTCAACACATCAAAGAGAGTTTACACCGTATTCACTCAAACTAATTTAACCATTCAACACACCTGCAGTTTACCTGTAGTTTTATGGCCATTGATAATAATTAATATTTTATGCACTTTTAAACGTAATGATACTTAATAACTTTTACTTGTACTCAAATAATGATAACTTACTAATATCAACAATGAATAAAAATAAATAAAAAATAAACTTTATAAGACAACGTAGGTTAATGTCCGCTGGTAAAAAAAGATAACTGACAGACAGACAGACAGACAGACAGAAGCGGACACAACCCGACCATAATATGACCACAAATTGGAAGGTGTATAAAAATTACTCTGACAATTTCAACAGAAAAGGACAAGTTTGAGAGGGGAGAGGGTGGGGAGAGGGTGATCGTGTTTTATACGTGTTGTGTCTCTTTTAAATAGTTATGGGGATATTGTTGAGGGCTACAGTGTGTGTGTGTGTGTGTGTGTGTGTGTGTGTGTGTGTGTGTGTTTTAGCCTAAACATCAATACCAGGCCCATCTTGACCACTTAACAGGTACAAATAGACAGGTGTGTTGAGTGGGATAAACACACCTGTAGTTTAGACACACACACAAAGACATACATACATACATACATACATACATACAACATACACATACATACATACATACACACACACACACTTGAAAAAAAGAGAGAGAGAGAGAGACACCTGCACACAACCTCACATTCCACACAGCGATCCTGTTCCTGTTCCCGCTGTGCGTGTGGGCGTCACTACCTGTGTATCTGTGTGCGGATAACTTATTCATGTGTGTGTGTGTGTGTGTGTGTACGAGGCGAGTGGTGTGTGTGTGTTTACGTTTTGTCGTGGTTGACTTCCGAAAGAATAGTGACTGACACACACACACACACACACACACACACACACACACACACACACACACACACACACACACACACACACACACACACACACACACACACACACACACACACAACACAGAATTACATTTATAGGGTGGGTTGAGATTGAAATATATAAATATATATGACAGACAGACATATCCAAGTGGAGAGAGAGAGGAGAGAGAGAGAGAGAGAGAGAGAGAGAGAGAGAGAGAGAGAGAGAGAGAGAGAGAGAGAGGGGGGGAGACCGGCATGAATATATTACATAGAAGTGAAAAGCAACAACAGGTAGAGCCTTCACACTCACTCACACACACACACACACACACACACACACACACACACACACACACACACACTCTATACCTGGGAGTAAATGAGTGTTAATTCCTTGAAGCATGTGTATAGCTCAGGTGCATAGCTCAGGTGAGTCTACTTAATGCGTTAATACATAAATATCATTCACTCTTCTTCTCTCTAAATGTGACAAGATCATACTGACGAACACACATACTTACACGTGGTCTAGTGGATAGCAAATGGACTATCCGATTACAAATGTTGTTTTTTTCCGATTACATTCTATCCGATTACAAATAGTCTTTCCGATTCCAGATTTTCTTCCAGATAACACAGTCTTTCCGATTACATATTATCATCTTCCCAATTACACATAGTCTTTCCGATTACAGATTTAATTTTTTTCGATTGTAACTGGCCTTCTGATTACAAATGACATTCCCAATTACAATTTGATCTCCCCAATGTTAAACATCACAAAAATAATGATAAAGCAAGTATACTAACCCCAAAGGTATATATTTTCAAGACGGCTGAAAGTCCAAGACGAGCTTCCAATTCCTGGTTTACAGACATTAAAAGTAATCCCAAAGTTCCTCTCCTTGGAAACTGTCCCAAAGTTCCTCTCCTTCAAAATTGTCCCAAAGTTCCTGTCTTTCAAAATTGTCCCAAAGTTGCTGCCATTGGTGGAACTCTCTCTTATTTGTCTCAGAGGAAAAAGTAACCTTATTATTTTTTTTTTCATATTAGTTTAATAAAATCTGGATGAATATTTGTAATCAGAATGAACAATTGTAATCGGGATGAACAATATTGTAATCGGAAAAAAATTAATCGGGTGAACATTTGTAATCGACCGATACTACCAGACTCGTCTTCAGCGTTCGCCTTACTAAGCGACCACACCAACGCCATGCTTGCTTGTGTGTGTGTGTGTTTGTTTGTCAGTCTACTGCTTCAGGTTCACGGGTCCGAATCTCTCAGGGTTGCGGTTCAGGAGAGGCGAACGAACTCACTTAAATATCTCCTGTAAGTGTCGAGGCATGTTTGAGACTCACTTAAGACTTAGGACACAAAATAAGGCTCCCAAAGACTCGCAGTAAAATATTTTCTCGAGTACTGCCATGAGGACGCATCTGACGGACTCGTTTAACCAAGAAGACAAAGCCTCCCGCCACAGTGGACTCAACACCGCCCTGAGTCTTAACATAACCCTGAGAGTCTTAACACCGCCCTGAGAGTCTTAACACCACCCTGAGAGTCTTAACATACCCTGAGAGTCTTAACACCACCCTGAGAGTCTTAACACCACCCTGAGAAACACACCCTGAGTCTTAACACCGCCCTGAGAGTCTTAACACCGCCCTGAGGTCTTAATACCACCCTGAGTCTTATCACCATCCTGAGAGTCTTATCACCATCCTGAGAGTCTTAACACCACCCTGAGAGTCTTATCACCATCCTGAGAGTCTTATCACCGCCCTGAGAGTCTTAACATAACCCTGAGAGTCTTAACACCACCCTGAGAGTCTTAACACCACCCTGAGAGTCTTAACACACCTGAGAGTCTTAACACCGCCCTGAGAGTCTTAAACCACCCTGAGAGTCTTATCACCATCCTGAGAGTCTTATCACCATCCTGAGAGTCTTAACACCCTGAGAGTCTTATCACCATCCTGAGAGTCTTATCACCGCCCTGAGAGTCTTATCACCATCCTGAGAGTCTTATCACCATCCTGAGTCTTATCACGCCCTGAGTCTTAACACCAATCAGAGTCTTAACACCGCCCTGAGAGTCTTAACACCACCCTGAGAGTCTTATCACCATCCTGAGTCTTATCACCGCCCTGAGAGTCTTAACACCACCCTGAGAGTCTTATCACCATCCTGAGAGTCTTATCACCGCCCTGAGTCTTAACCACCCCTGAGTCTTATCACCATCCTGAGAGTCTTAATACCACCCTGAGAGTCTTATCACCATCCTGAGAGTCTTATCACCATCCTGAGAGTCTTAACACCGCCCTGAGTCTTAACACCGCCCTGAGAGTCTTAACACCGCCCTGAGAGTTTTAACACCACCCTGAGTCTTAACACCACCCTGAGTCTTAACACCACCCTGAGTTTTAACACCGCCCTGAGAGTCTTAACACCACCCTGATTGTTTTAACACCGCTCTAAGAGTCTTAACACCGCCTTAAGAGTCTTAACACCGCCCTGAGAGTTTTAACACCCCTCTAAGAGTCTTTACACCGCCCTGAGAGTCTTAACACCGTCCTGAGACTCATAAACAGCGGTCTTCGTATATTCTCAGCCACGGGGAAGAGCTGCAGTTGAGAGTTCTGGGAAGAGGATGTTACAGGCCCATATACTTTACTGAGCTACACTGAGACTCTCTTACAACCTGATACTGAATGGTCTTTATTACAACTACAACCTGATACTGAATGGTCTTTATTACAACTACAACCTGATACTGAATGGTCTTTACTACAACTACAACCTGATACTGACTGGTCTTTATTACAACTACAACCTGAGACTGAATGGTCTTTATTTCAACTACAACCTGAGACTGAATGGTCTTTATTACAACTATAACCTGAAACTGAATGGTCTATATTACAACTACAACCTGATACTGACTGGTCTTTATTACAACTATAACCTGATACTGACTGGATTTGAGTATTACAACTACAATAACAAATCCTAAAACTGGTCCTATTTTGTATTACAACTACAACCTGAATGAGTGGCGGCAGTGTCAAAGGTCACCGTTGGGAGTCATTTTATCAGTGTCCTGCCCCAAGTGACATAATATGACCTCTTCAACCACTCAGACGTGTGTGTGTGTGTGTGTGTGTGTGTGTGTGTGTATCCTGGCGTTGCATCCCGGGGCCTCCTCCTCCTCCTCCCCCGTCAGGAGTGTTCACCTGTCAGTCTAAACTCGGAGGAAAAACCTTAGGTCAGTTGTACTACACCAGTTTATGTAAGTCTTGCTGCCTAGGGTACGGTGGTGGTGATGATGTGGTGTGTGTGTGTGTGTGTGTGTGTGTGTGTGTGTGTGTGTGTGTGTGTGTGTGTACTGGATCTTTTCTCACAGCCTCGCCAGGTAACGGGGGAAGGGACACAAGACAACAGGTTCGGCCGCCGACTCTTGCACCACGGCGTCAATGCATCAAAGAAGAGCAACCACACCACCACACGCCCTAAAACACTCAGTATGTCGAGTACACACACACACACACACACCAGGGAGACAGTACGTGTCCCAGAATATAAGATGAGTGGACGGGGGCCGCGAGGAGCATCACATAGGGGGATAAAGAAAGAGAACTATGACGTCTTGAGAATAAGAAGAGGAGGAAAAAAATAAATTGAGGAGTAAAGGAAGGAGATGAAAGATAGGGGGGAAGGGGGAAGAAAGGATATAAAGTCTAGAGGAGAGGAGGAGAGAAGGAAGGGGATGGGGATGGAGGAAGGGGGACAGGGAGACACGAAAAATGGATGTCGGGCGGAAAAAAAATGTTGCAGGCTGACGGGTGAGGCCGTCCGCGCCACTCATTGATCTATACCAGTAGCCTCCACCCGCGGGCGTGGGTTATGGAGGGGGGAGGAGAAGAAGAGGCAGTGTGGGTGGGTCACCTGCCCCACCCACAACAACACTACGCCTACAACAATGTCCTCACCGACAATATATATAACCCCCCCACACACCAGGGAGGCCGCGTCACGCCTGGTGGTGTTTCAGCTATGATGACCACGCCCCGCCACTCACTGGAGCATCTTGCCCGCCTTGCGCTACCCTGGCATCACCACAGTACCTGCCTCTCCCTCACCCACGCACGGCACAGACTACACACACACACACACACACACACACACACAAACCTGACCTAATTCAGTATAAAGGTCAGAGGTCATCATTAGCAAATCAGGACACGTGGCAGTAAAGTAAAAAAAAAACATTAACGCAGGTATGTATATGAAAGCAGCGCTAAAACACACAGCAAAAACAAACAAGCTATACCGGTTTATATCAGACAAACACACAAAACAATTAAATTAACAAAAACAAAACAAACATAAGACAAAATAAACACAACAAAACAAGAAAATAAGACCAAACTATATACAACAAACACACAAACACACACACACAACACAAACACACACACACACACACACACAATACACACAACAGACACAAACACACACACACACACACACACACACACACACACTACTTCTAAAAAAGCAAACACAAACAAGATATATTCAACAAACACACAGAAACTAGGAAATAAACGCAAGATTTCTACAACAAACACACAAACAGAACGGAAATATACACACTAACGAACAAGCAAAAATCATGTTTTTTTCAAATAAATATCAAACGTAAGAAAAAAAATAATGAATGAAATATAATGTACGGTATAATAGTGTGTGTGTGTGTGTGTGTGTGTGTGTGTGTGTGTGTGTGTGTGTGTGTGTGTGTGTGTGTGTGTGTGTTTTTTCCTGTGTGTGTGTGTGTGTGTGTACTTGTTTTTCCGGTGTTTTATTTGTGTGTGTGTGTGTATGTTTTTCGTGTGTGTGTGTGTGTGTGTGTGTGTGTGTGTGTGTGTGTGTGTGTGTGTGTGTGTGTGTGTGTGTGTGTGTGCTTGTTTTTCCTGTGTGTGTGTGTACTTGTTTTCTGGTGTGTGTTTTTATTTTTGTGTGTGTGTGTGTGTGTGTGTGTGTGTGTGTGTGTGTGTGTGTGTGTGTGTCTGTGTGCTTGTTTTTCTGTGTGTGTGTGTGTGTGTTTTTATGTTGTTTCTGGTCACTGGATTAAAACTTCAAAGGAAAATAACATTAATGAAAAAACAACAACAACAACAACAATCTTTCACCTCATTTCTATACAGGTGGAAGAGTTCAATTAAGGTAAGAGTTATTAATTACCTGTAGACCTCACCTGTCTCTCCTCACCTCATCTCTCTCTCTCTCAGAATAATCAAGGGAGGGGAGGGGAAGGGCGTGAACCTCCTACTTTCACATAGACCATAATTACCACACACCTTTCCATCCTTCCTCCCTTCTATCCTCCTCCCTCCTTCCTATCCCCTATTCTACCTCCTTCTTCCACCACCCACCTCTACATAGCCATTACGACCAACACACAAGCCCTCCACCCAGACAACACACCCCTCCACCCCACACACCTTCTCTCCACCCCACAACACACCCCAACCTCCACCCCACACAACACACTCCAACCTCCACCCCACACAACACACCCCCTCCACCCCACACAACACAACACACCCTCAACCCTCCACCCCACACACACACTCCAACCCCACCACCCCACACCTCCACCACCCCATGATCACCCAGCACATGTTATCGCTACGGTCATCAGCCATCATGCACTTGTTTCAATACTTCATGCTAATTACACAGGTGTCGTTACTCTATCATCAATTACTGCTTCTATAGTTAGCAGGTCACTTGCCATATTTCTTCACTTTTTATCAATTATTATTCTCTTATTTTTATTATTTTTATGTCTGTCTATGTTTGCAAAGTAGATAGACTAAATGGGAGCCAATTTTAATAGGCTCTGCTCTAATTTCACCTAACCCGACCTAAGATAACTTGACCTCACTTGACCTAACCTGACCTAAACTAACCTAACCTACCATAATCTAACGTAATTTAAAACACCTTACACTCGTACCCCAACACACATACACTTGAGTCAGGGCATTGTGGCAGGAGACCTGGTAATGGTGGTGGTAGGTAGTAAAATGGTATGAAGGTGTGTTAGGGAGGCTGGAGGCCACGTTATAAATTCAAAAAAAAGTAGTAGTATGTTCTGGTGGTGTTGTTGTTGTTGTTGTTGTTGTTGTTGTTGTTGTTGTTGTGGTGGTGGTGGGGTAGTAATGGTGGTGGGTGGTAAGGTGGTGGGTAATAGTGGTGGTGGTAGTAAGGTGGTGGTGGTAATAATAATAGTAGTAGTAGGTAGTAGTCGTCGGGATGTCGTGGTAGAACCGACCCTCCTTCCATTGGATGGTGAGATCCTCCAACACAGGACTTCAAACTCATCTAACGAAGCCCGTGGACGTCGTGTTCGAGGATTCTGGACGCGGGACAGCGAGTTTTTCGACATCAGGATTTTTGATCCCATGGCCGCATGTCACCGTAACCTAGCTCTGATGCTGCAATAGGAGGAACGAGAACGACAAGAGAAGGATATGGGAGAGAATCAAAAATGTTGATCGCAGCTCACTCCGTGTTCACAACCTCTGGTGGATGACCGCGTGATGTTTTACGCCAGACTCGCGGAGATCTCCGAATAGAAGCAGCAGCCCAGAAGTTATGTTACAGCCATGAGATGTCGACTGTTCTTCTCCTTCGGTCGGCTTCTGCCTCAGGGGAACGAGAGCTTGCCCTACTCCGACAACTGCTGCAGATATTGACTATAGGTACAGTCACTGAATGCCGCATAGATTCAGGCTCAACAATACATAGATAGCTTATGTATTAGATATTTAATATTAAGGAAATAAATGGTGGCGAAGTGTGTAGCATGGTGCTGGAGCACGTGCAAAGTGGTGGTGGTAATAGTGGTGGTGGTGTAGTGGTGGTAATAGTGGTGGTGGTGGGTAGTGGTGGTGGTAAGTGTGGTGGTTGGTGGTGGTGGTGGTGGTAATAGTGGTGGTGGTGGTAAATAGGTGGTGGTGGTGGGTGGTGGTAATAGTGTGGTGTGATGTGGTGGGGTAATAGTGGTGTGATAGTGGTGGTATAGTGGTGTAAGTGTGGTGGGTATAGTGGTGGTGGTAGTGGTGGTGGTGGTAATAGTGGTGGTGTAAATAGTGGTGGTGGTGGTGGTGGTGGTGGTGGTATGGTGGTGGTATTGGGGTGGTGGTAGGTTAGTGGTGTGGTAATAGTGGTGTGTGTGGTGGTGGGTAATAGTGGTGGTGGTGGTAATAGTGGTGGTGGTACAGTGGTGGTGGTGGTACAGTGGTGGTGGTGGGGCAGGTGGTGTGTATGGTGGTGGTGTAAGGGTGGTAATGGTGGTGGGGGTAGTGGTGGTGGTATGTGGTAGGTGGTGGTGGTAATGGTGGTGGTGGTGGTGGTAATAGTGGTGGTGTATGAGTGTGGTATGGTGGTGTGGTGGTGGTGGTGTAATAGTGGTGGTGGTGGATAGGTGTGGTGGTGGTGGTAAGTGTGTGTGGTAAGGTGGATGGTGTATGGTGGTGGTGGTGTACAGTGTGTGTGTGTGTAAATAGTGGTGGTAAGTGGTGGTGGTGGTAGGTAATAGTGGTGGTGGGTGGGGTGGTGAAGGGTAATAGTGGTAGTGGTGGTATAGTGGTGGTGTAAGTGTGGTGGTGGTAATGGTGGTGTGTATAGTGGTGGTGGTGGTGGTGGTGTGTGTGGTGGGTAGTGTGGTGGTGGTATGGTGGTGGTGGTAAGGGGTGTGGTGATGGTGGTAAGTGGTGCTGGTGGTAATAGTGGTGCGGTGGGTAGTGTGTGTAATAGTGGTGGTGGTGGTAATGTGGTGGTGGTGGTAGTGGTGGTGTGGTGGTGGTGGTAGGTGGTGGTAGGTGGTGGTGGTGGTAATAGTGGTGGTGGTGGTGGTGGTGGTGATGGTGGTGGTAATAGTGGTGGTGGTGGTATAGTGGTGGTGGTTAGGTGGTGGTGGTGGTGGTGGTGGTGGTGCGGCATGGCAGAGTAGCGTGGAGGTGACAAAAACGCTTGATAAGACGCGATAGGTTGTCAGTACTGTGTGATAGCGGCCCTAGATAACAACACTTCCGAAGGTGAATCGCTACCTCCCTACCCTACCCTGGCCTGGCCTACTCTACCCCACCTGCCTGGCCTACTCTACCCTGGCCTGGCCTACTCTGCTTTCTGCTGCTCTGCTCTGCCCTGCCTGCCCTGCCCTGCCTGCCCTGCCCTGCTCTGCTCTCTGCTCTGCTCTGCTCTGCTCTGCCCTGCCCTTCCCCGACTGCCAACCACCCTATTTTCTGTTAAGTTAATCCCACTCTTATAATTATAATTATTATTATTACTATTATTATTATTTTGGATCACATGAAGAATCCCCACTAACACTATTGAGGAAGATGAGGTTAGGTTAGCGTTAAAACAGGAGTGTTCAACGGCGTGCGTGTGTGTGTGTGTGTGTGTGTGTGTTGGTGTGGGGGGAGGTATGACACTTGCAACGTCGTGGGTACAGGAGGTGGGGGAAGGAGGGAGGAGGAGGGTTCTGTGGGGAGGAAGGTTCTGGGGAGATGAGGGGGAGGGGGAGGGAGGGTAACAGGACCGTCACCCACAGGACCGTACGTCCCGCCTAAACACGCCTAACCCAAGCCTGCCCTTCGCCACGCCCGTGCCACGCCTATAGTGACTAATGCCAGTCATGGGAGGAGAGGGGTAAGAGAAGGAAGACGGGGAAGGAAGGAAGAGAGGGATATGGGGGGAAGAGGAGGGGGGAAGAGGAGAGGGGAGAGGGAGGGGGAGAAGAGAAGAGGAGGAGGGAGAAGGAAAGGGGAGGGAGGGGGGAAGAGGATGGGGGACAAGGATGGAGGGAAGAAAGAGAGGATGGAGGGAGGAGGAAGGGAAGGGACTAGTTTAGACCTGCCTAAATTCTAAGGATAATTATATTGCTTAGGTGGGGTCCAGTTATGACTAGGAGTGGGAGGAGCATTGAGGTGGGGGCATAAGGGGCATTGAGGTGGTGGCATTGGGGTGGTCCTTTGAGGTGGTGGCATTAGGGTGGGCACTGGTGTGAGGGCATTAGGGTGGGCATTGATGTGAGGGCATTAGGGTGGGCATTGATGTGAGGGCATTAGGGTGGGTATTGATGTGAGGGCATTAGGGTGGGCATCATGTATACTGGGGACCATACAACTCATACGTCATACCCCGTGCCACCCCCTCCAGGACTGTCACGTCATCACAATTTTATCTAATCGTTACATACTTGAACTGACTCTCATTACATAGATCTTAAGGCGTGTGCGTGTGGGTGGTGTGTGTGTGTGTGTGTGTGTGTGTGTGTGTGTGTGTGTGTGTGTGTGTGTGTGTGTGTGTGTGTGTGTGTGTGTGTGTGTGTGTGTGTGTGTGCGTGTGGGTGGTGTGTGCGTGTGTGGTGTGTGTGTGTGTGTGCGTGGTGTTGTCTTTATATAAGGAGACACTCTTTCTCTCAAATTAATAATAATAATGATGACGACAAGGATGACGACGTAGTGGTTTCATGAGACAGACAGGTAAGCTAATAATTATATATTAAACTCCCGCCACACCTGAGCTGTTATATACTCAGTTAAGGAGGTCCTGAGTGTGTGTTTGGTGGTGGTTCTCACACTTCTCTTTTCAGGGCTGGTAAAAAAAATCCGCATTTCTTTTTTCTATAACAACTTGGGAAATAATCATGGAGGAGGGAGGGAGGGAGGAGAAGGTAAGGAGTAAGGAAGGAGAAGAAAGGTAGGTGGGGAATGAGGGAGGCAAGCAGGGAGAAAGGGACTGGGCAGTAGGTAGGCATAAAGAGAGGGACCAGACAAGGGGCAAGCAGGAGAGCAAAGAGGGAGCAGGCAGGCAACCAGAGGGTGGGAGTCAAGCAAGGCAGGCAGGCAGGCAACCATAGGGAGGAAGTCAAGCAGGCAAGCAGAGAGAAAGGGGCATAGGCAAAGGGAGGGAGGCATGCAGAGAGGAGCAAGCAGGCAGACAGACTGGCAACGTCGAGGACCGGAAGAATAGAACACAAAACATGTAGTACAAGGTTTACTGCTGTCGCCACACTACCCCAACCACACCACTACCTCACCACACACCCCACTACCATACACCTCAACCACACCACACCACCCACACCACACACCCACCAACACCTCCACACACACACCTCAACCACACCACACCACTACCATACACCAACCACACACCACCACCTCACACCCCAACCACACCACCACCCCACCATACCCTCAACACACACACCACTCCCCCACAACACCACCACCACACCCCAACCACACCACTACCTCACCACACACCCCACTACCATACACTCAACCACACCACACCACTCCACTCACCACCCACCACACACACCACCACACCCCAACCACACCACTCATTTCAACCCACACCACCTGTTCCACCATCCTAACGCAACCACCTATCCTCCCTGCATCCACACGCCCACCCATCTCATCGCAATCACACACCAACAAAATCCCCTCACCACAATCACACGCCCACAAACCATCCTCACCCATCACACACCCACACAACCATCCCTCACCAGAATCACACGCCCACACACCACCTCCCTGCACCAGCACGCCCACACCTGTCCGTCTCATCCGGGTTCATAGGTTAAAATTCTGAGAGGAATGGTCGACGTATAGTGTGGGTGGTGGCTAGTTGTGGTGGTGGGCGGGGGCTATTTGTGGTGGTGGGCGGGGGCTATTGTGGTGGTGGGGGGCTAGTTGGTGGTGGACGGAAGGCTAGTTGTGGTGGTGGACGGGAGGCTAGTTGTGTGGACGGAGGCTAGTTGTGGTGGTGGACGGGAGGCTAGTTGTGGTGGTGGTGGACTGGAGGCTAGTTGTAGTGGTGGTGGTGGTGACGGAGTAATTGTGGTGGTGGTGGACGGGAGGCTAGTTGTGGTGGTGGACGGGGCTAGTTGTGGTGGTGGGCGGGAGGTTAGCGCGGTGGTGGGCGGGGGCGTGGATAAGGGTGGACGGTGTAGAGATAGTGGCGGGGACGAGGGAGGGCGGTGTAAAGATAGTGGTGGGCGGACGGGGACGTGGATGAGGGTGGGCGGTCTAGAAATAGTGGTGGGCGGGACGGGGCGTGGATGAGGGTGGGGTCTAGAAATAGTGGTGGACGGGCATGGGTGTGGTGAGGGTGGCGGCGACGCGGCTGGGATGGTCAATTTACTCGTTAAAATGTTATGGAATAAAGAATTGGGGTAATACGTAAAGCTAATGACAGTGTGTTTATGGGTGTGTAAGGGGAGCCAACAAGAGGGAGGGGAGGGAATGGACGGGGGGAGGAGGGATAGAATGGGACTAGGGGAGGGGAGGAAGGGAAGGGAGGAAGGGCACAGGGGAGGAAGGAAAGAAGGGTATTCGGTAGGGATGGAAGGGAGAAGATGGAGCTAGAGGGAAGATAGTAGAGAGGAGAGGAGGAACAGGGAAGGGGAGGGAAGAGTAGGGCCCTGATGCCACCATAAGATTGGGCCAGGTTTAGAGGACCAACATGAATGGCCCAATAAGTCTTGAGAAACCCAGTTTACACTGTATTACCACTCTAACCAATCGCTCAGCCACGACGCTAACCGCTCCACCACGACCCGCCTGTCGCCAAACTCGCCCTATTTACTACCCGTGTCCAGGTCCGGGGTGACATCTCTAACTGTGTCCAGATCTGGTGTGTGTGTGTGTTACAAAGGGCGAGGCGGTAGTGACATCATCCCGCAGACAGTACACGGCTACAATCAGTAAGTACTGTCCTCGCGTGATAATAAAAAACGGAGGAAAATTAACAATAATAATAATCTCTGTATCTTCTTCCCAGTCATGTGCTCGGCCTACCTGTCCACGTACTGGAAACGCCACACACACACACACACACACACACACACACACACACACACACACACACACACACACACACACACACACACACCTCGGGCTTAATCAACCAACGTCGGAATCATTATCTGTGGAGTGAACGGCGGCGTGGGGGCAGTGTGGTCCACGCCGGCCTGACCCCAGCTGTCTCCAGCACACGGCCCCCCTAATGTAACCTACAGTCCCCCCTCCTACCCTACCCTCCCCTCCCTCCACCACCACACGAGGAGGAAGCAGGAAGACAATGCAGGAAGCAACTGGGTAATGAAAGAAGGAGGGCGTCTCTGGATGGATGAGGAGGAAGAGTAGGAGAGGAGAATGTGCACGAGAAAGAGGAGGGAAGGATAGACAGGGAGGAAAGAGAGGGATAGAGAGGGAAAGAAGGGAGAGGGGGAGAAGGGGTAACCAGTGGAAGGAGAGGGAAGGAGAGGGGGTGGTGACCAGTGGAGGGAGGGATAGGAGGGGAGGAGAGGGGGGTGACCAGTGGAGGGAGGGAGGAGGGGAGGTGGGAGGAGGGAGAGGGGGTGAGGACAGTGGAGGGATATGAGAACACGCCAAGAATAGGGAGGAGGAGGACCACAAGACCACAGGCCCGGCACGACTGGACGCCGCCACACCACACTCTAGTCTATCACCACCACGCACTCCACACCCTCAAACCTCATCACCATTTCACACCCCCCCCACACACCACACCTCATCATCACCTCCACCACGCCCTCCACACGACTCTGTCACACACACACACACACACACACACACACACACACACACACACCCACACACACACACACACACCTAATCATGCACTCACCAACGCACTCCACAGCCTTGCACACTTACCTCCCGAGAGGAAAACAGAAGAAGAATTAATGGAGAGAGAGAGGGGGGGGAGAGAGAGAGAGAGAGAGAGAGAGAGGGGGGGAGAGAGAGAGAGAGAGAGAGAGAGAGGGGGAGAGAGAGAGAGAGAGAGAGAGAGCCACAACCTAACTCTTGAGCCTCCACCAATAAGAGATCGTTACAGTATAAGCAAGAGCACCAATGAACACACGACATCTCCGGACACGCGTGGATTTTGCTTGGAGGCGACATTGATACGTATAACCTTGAGTGTACAGTATTATTATTATTATTATTATTATTATTATTATTATTATTATTATTATTATTATTATTTATTTTTTCTGTAGGTAAAGTACACCCAAGAGACAGTACTCCACGGTCAAGTACGTTCGTGGGGACGTGCTTTAGACTGTAGTAGATAATTACATTTGAGAGTGTATTATTATGACTTACGGTACCATTATTATACCACTACTAATACTAATAATAATGATAATAATGACAATAAAATCAACAATAACAATAACAATAAAACAAATAAATTTCACTAGCAGACATCATTCCTCCCAGCTCCACGTGTTATGAAGGATATTTACAGGACACTCAAACAAGCGTACAATGAGGCCTCAGTCAATAGAGGCTATGTGCCCCCCTCCCCCCTCCTACAGGGTGTGGGAGTGTACCGCTGCCCCTCCACAATGCCCCTTCATGTCACCCTCGTACCCTGAAGGAGGAGGTCGTCAGCGTCTCTCACCTGCCCCATGCTAGTTGAGGTCTGTCATGTTACCTGTGTGTTACCTGGTGTGTTATCCATGTGTTACCTGTGTGTTCCTATGAGTTACCTATGTGTTACCAGTTAACCTTATTTTTTTTTGTCAATCGTCTACCTTTGTACCTACCTGTTGAAGTCCGTCTTGTAGTATATACCTTTAAGAACAACACCTGGCTCATTATCTCACCTGTGTACTAATTGGCCCCGTATTCACACCTTCACTACTAACTCTCTCTCAAACTGTAATCCCCATATTTTTAAACGTGTTCTTGAAGGACCTAGCGACACACCCACACAGGTAAATCAACCAATTACCTGCAGCTTTGACCTGTTAATTAGTACGGGGAATACCTATGGTGACTGCACATGAAAGCCAGTCATTGTCACTTTAAAGGTATAATTATATCTCGTGTGTTTGTGAGAGGTGGGGGAAGTGAGAGGTGGGGGAGGTGAGAGGTGGGGGAGGTGAGAGGTGAGGGGAGGTGGGGAGGTGAGGGAGGTGAGAGGTGAGGGAGGTGAGAGGTGAAGGAGGTGAGGGAAGGGAGAGGCGAAAGAGGTGAGAGAGGTAAGAGCCGCTACACCTGCCCCACGTGGCACCTCACCTCGACACGTGTGGGGTGCCTGACACTCACGCACCAATTACCTGTATTTAGTGCCACACAAAGTCATGATCACACACACACACACACACACACACACACACACACACACACACACACACACACACACACACACACCTGGACTTGCTGCACTGTACTATACCTGTGTTAGTGAGCAGAGGCGTAATAAATGTTGTGTGACGCCGCTACGCTTATATAAACAAACATACGCTTTACGCAAACAAACATGCACATATTTATTCATACAGCTCGAAAACACCTTATTTGTATACTTTCCAAACGATGCAGAAGGTGAAATATACATAAAAGGTAGAGTGTATGAGTATGTATATCTGCAGAGGAATGTATTTAGGTCGTTAAGTATTCAAAAGTTGAGACATGACACCTGTGAAGTATGACTGAAGGAGAGTTACACACAGCCACCCCCACACAGTACCTTTCCCAGCCACCCCCACACAGTACTCTACTCCAGCCACCCCCACACAGTACTCCACCCAGCCACCCCCACACAGTACCCCACCCAGCCAACCCCACACAGGTACACTCCACCCAGCCACCCCACACAGGTACACCCACAATCCACACATTTCCAGCTCATAAAAGATTTCTACCTGAAACACCTGACACGAGATTAAAATGCCTCCAGGTGTTGTTAGCAAGTCACAGTGACCACTAAGTACGGCTCTGCCTGCAGTGAGGGAGGAGGAAAGACCTTGACGTGTGAGGCCCTGGGGGTGGTGTGGAGGCCCTGGGGAGGTGAGAGGTCCTGGGGGTGAGGCCCTGGGGTGGTGTGAGAGGGCCTGGGGTGGTGAGAGGGCCCTGGGGGTGTGAGGCCTGGGGTGGTGAGAGGTCCTGGGGTGGTGAGAAGGCCCTGGGGTGTGTGAGAGGGTCCCGGGGTGGTGAGAGGGTCCTGGGGGTGGTGAGAGAGGGTCCCGGGGGTGGTGAGAAGGCCCTGGGGTGGTAGAGGGTCCTGGGGTGGTGAGAGGTCCTGGGGTGGTGAGAAGGCCTGGGGGGTGGTGAGAGGGCCTGGGGGGGGCCTGGGGGTGTGAGAGGGCCCTGGGGGTGGTGAGAGAGGGTCCTGGGGTGGGTGAGAGGGTCCTGGGGATGGTGAGAGGGCCTCTGGGGGAGAGGGTCCTGGGGGTGGTGAGAGGCCCTGGGGATGGTGAGAGGGTCCTGGGGTGGTGAGAGGGCCTGGGGCAGTAGAGACCTTCAGAGGGTTAATCAGTTGGTGGGTTGGTTAGTCAAGAAAGGTAGAGCCAGCTGACGCAAAGTTAAAAAAATAAATAGGAGGGTTCCTTACACACACACACACACACACACACACACACACACACACACACACACACACACACACACACACACACACATCACACACACACACACACACACACACACACACACACACCGCTCGCATGACCAAGACAAATTCATTCTTGTTAACGACGTAATAAGTGTGTTGGACGCTGATTAATAATTAGTGCCTCAGGTCACGGTCTGAGTGCCAACACCTGCTGGCATACACGGGTGCCATACTACACCAGCTGACATACACGGGTGCCATACTACACCAGCTGACATACACGGTGCCATATCACCAGTGAGCATACACGGGTGCCATACTACACCAGCTGGACATACACGGGTGATACTACACCCAGGACATACACGGGTGCCATACTACACCAGCTGACATATACGGGTGCCACACACCAGCGTGACATACACGGGTGCCATACTACACCAGCTGACATACACGGGTTATACTACACCAGCTGGCATACATAAGGCATAATACACCAGCGACATACACGGGTGCCATACTACACCAGCTGACAATACACGGGTGCCATATCAATGACATACTAGCTGACCACGGGTGCCATACTACACCAGCGACATACACGGGTGCTATACTACACCAGGACATAACGGGTGCCATACTACACCAGCTGACATACACGTGGGTGCCATACTACACCAGCTGACATACATGGGTGCTGCACTACACCAGCTGACATACACGGGTGCCATACCATACCAGCTGACATACACGGGTGCCATACTAGACCAGCTGACATACACGGGTGCCATACTACACCAGCTGACATACACGGTGCCAGCGCATCTGTACACGGGTGCCATATTACACCAGCGGTATACACGGGTGCCATACTACACCAGCGATATATACGGTGCCATACTACACCGCTGACATACACGGGTGCCATACTACACCAGCTGGGACAAGGTGCCATACTACACCAGCTGACATACACGGGCCATACCACCAGCTGACATACACGGGTGCCATACTACACCAGCTGATCACACGGGTGCCATACCACACCAGCGACATACACGGGTGCCATACTAAACCAGCTGACATACACGGGTGCCACATTACACCAGCGACATACACGGTGCCATACTACACCAGCTGATACACACGGTGCTATGATTGCCACCCAGCTGACATACACGGGTGCCATACTACACCAGCTGACATACACGGTGCCATACAACATGACATACACGTTCATCACCAGCTGACATAGGCAAAGGGCTACACCAGCTGACATACACGGGTGCCATATTACACCAATTGATACACGGGTGCCATATTACACCAGCTGAAATACACGGTGCCATACTACACCCAGCGACATACACGGGTGCCATACTCCAGCGAATTACGGTGCCATACTACCCAGCTGACATACACGGGTGCCATATTACACCAGCTGACATATGGGTGCCATACTACACCAGCTGACATACACGGGTGCCATACTACACCAGTGCTGACATACACGGGTTATTACACCAGCTGACATACACGGGTGCCATACTACACAGCTGATGAGTACACGGTGCCATACTACACCAGCTGACATACACGGGTGTATATTACACCAGCTGGACATACACGAGTGCCATATTAATTAGCTGACATACACGAAGTTATATTACACCAGGCTGACATACACGGGTGCCATACTACACCTAGCTGACATACATGGGTGCCATACTACACTGCCAGACATACACGGGTGCCATACTACACCAGCTGACATACACGTGGGTGCCATACTACACCGGCTGACATACACGGGTTATACTTACACCAGCTGACATAATAATGTGCTATACTACACCAGCTGACATACACGGGTGCCATACTACGTTCAGCCATACACGGGTGCGTTACTACACCAGCTGGCATACATGGGTGCCATACTACACCAGCTGACATACACGGGGTGCCTACTACACCATGACATATACTATGGGTGCCATATCACACCAGCTGACATACATGGGTGCCATACTACACCAGCTGACATATGGGTGCATATTTCATGGAAGCTGACATACACGGGTGCCATATTCAGTTACATACATGTATACTACACCAGCTGATACACAGGTTCAATACCAGGCTGATATACACGGGTGCCATACTACACCAGCTGACATATATGGGTGCCATATACTACACCAGCTGACATACACGGTGCTATAATACACCAGCTGACATACAATGTTCCATACTACACCAGCTGACATACACGGGTGCTGTACACACCAGCTGATATACACGGGTGCCATACTACACCAGCTGACATACACGGGTGCATATACACCAGCTGATACATGGGTGCTATACTGCACCAGCTGGTACATGGGTGCCAGCTGACACCAGCTGGCATACAGGGTGCCATACTACACCAGCTGACATACACGGGTGCCATACTACCAGCTGGCATACACGGGGCATATCACAGCTGGCATACACGGGTGTTATACTACCACCAGCTGGCATACACGGGTGCCATATTACACCAGCTGGCATACACGGGTGCCATATTACACCAGCGTGGCATACACGGGTTACACACCAGCTGGCATACACGGACGCCATACTACACCAGGATATCACGGTGCCATATTACAATTAGCGATACACACGGGTGCCATACTACACTATATACGGTGCCATTACACCAGCGACATACACGGTGCCATACTACACCAGCTGACACACGGTGCCATACACCAGCTGACATACACGGGTGCCATACTACACCAGCGCTGACATACACGGGTGCCATACTACACCAAGGACATACACGGGTGCCATACTACACCAGCTGACATACACGGGTGCCATACTACACCAGCTGACATACACGGGTGCCATACTACACCAGCTGACATACACGGGTGCCATACTACACCAGCGATATACACGGGTGCATACTACACCAGCTGACATACACGGGTCCCATACTACACCACCAGCGACTATACACGGGTGCCATACACCTGCTGACATACACGGACGCCATACTACACCAGCTGACATACACGGGTGCCATACTACACCTGCTGACTCTACCTGAACTAGATCCGTTACAGCATACAACATAACAGAAAGGTTAAGAGTCTTAGTGTTTACGAGGAGTCTCTACCTGTATAAAGTCTCCTAATTGGTGTTAATTTAGGTGTGTCTAAAGGTAAGGTATTGAGTCTCAGGTGTAATTTCGATGCCAATTTTCAAATGTGATTTTTCTTCTTAATGTTTTATGTAAAGTTGTAGACTCTCTCTCTCTCTCTCTCTTCTTTCTAACCTTATGTAAATTAAACCCAAACTACCATTACTCATGATGTGGGGGGAGGTAGAGGAGAAGGAAGAGAGAAGAGGAGGGAGAAGAGGGAAGATGGAAGGAGAAAGGAAGATAAGGGGAGTGGAGGAGGCTTGTAAGGAAGGAAGCCAGGGGGTGGGGGAAGGGGGGGAGAAGGTGTGGGAAAAGGAATAGAGAGGAGGAGACGAGAGAAGGGCAGGGGAGAAAAGGAGGGGAGAAGGGGAGAGAAGAAGAGGGGAGATGATGGAAGGGAGAAGACGGGCAGAGGCAAAAGGTGAGAAGACGAGAGGGGAGGGGAAGAGAGGGGAGGGGAGAAGAGGGGAGGAGACAAGAGGAGAAGGGGGCAGGGGATGAAGAGAGGAGGGGATAAGAGAGGGGAGGAAAGAAAAGGCAGGAAGAAGAGAGGGAGGGGAGAAGAGGGAGGGAGAAGAGAGGAGGAGAGTGGGGAGGAGGGCATCATCACCCCAGCACGTGAGACTATTGACACAAACGACACCCACACTCTCCTCATTTTACTTCATCGTGAGCCAGGCCGCCCTCGGTGGTCAACCCATGCCCCCAAAACACACTTGTATACCACACACTGCCACTACACCCTTGCACTTTTCACAATCCTTACACACACTCGCATCTCTTACAGTTACACATTTGAACCTCACTTTCACTCTCCCACACACACCCCACACACCCCACTCTCACTCACCCCTACACACCCTCACCTCCACACCCCACACACCCCACTCCCCACACACCTCACCCCCACACCCTCACTCTCACACACCCTCACTCTCCCCACCACACCACCTCACACTCACACACCCTCCACCCTCACTCTCCTCACACACCCTCACACCCCTCACCTCCCTCACTCTCCTCACTTCCTCACCTCCCTCACTCTCCCCTCACTCTCCTCACCGTCACGGGCTGGTGCTGTAATTACTGCAGTTTCATATGTCACCGAGGTTTAGTGTTCAGCTTCCGGGTTGATGACACATCTTACATGACACGATATGACACCTCTCACTATGACACACCAACCACTACGACATGTAATATACCTACGATAATCTCTCACTATGACACGATATGACACTTCACCTACCAATATGACACATTATGACATTTCACTTTGACATACCTTTCCACTATGACACGATATGACACACACCTACCACTATGGCACGATGACACACCTACCACTCTGACGCAATATGACACACCTACCACTGACACATTATGACGCGATATGACACAATCTACCACTATGGCACGATGACACACCTACCACTCTGACGCAATATGACACACCTACCACTGACACAATATGACATCATCTACACTATGACACATTCTGAACGATATGACACACCTAACCACTTTGACACGATCTGACACATTATGACACACCCCACAAGATGAAGTTAAAATGTCATAGGAGTTAGTTATAAAGAAAGCTGTGTGTGGTGGGGATGCCACATAACGTCCACAAATGAACTTAGAAACATAAACAAAGTGGTTAGAGAGACGATCCCACTGATCGTTATCTGTCTGTCTCTGCACACACACACACACACACACACACACACACACACACACACACACACACACACACACCACCCTCCCCACAACAATTCAACACTTCACCACACCCCTGCCTGGCACTCCCTCTGTTTTAATCTGACCTGACATTAACAAACTATAAATAATAGATCATCACCCGATTTAACACCTGCAGATAATTAACTTTGCCCCCAATCGCCCTTGCCTGCTCCTCCCCAACCCCTGCCTGTGTCCTACTGCCCTTGACGCCTGCCGACTGTCTCCTTTACCCAGCTCATGACTCTCCTCCCTCCTCCCTCCCTCCCACAAAGACCGACAACGAGGCGAATAATAATAATAATAATATTAATAATAATAATAATAATAATAATAAAATAAAACAAAAAAAAATTAAATACCAGTAAAATGAAAATAATGGTAATTATAAAAAATATAATAGGTAGTTAAGGTCTTTTAAGGCACACACGCAAACACACGCAAACACGCACGCACACAAATTCCAACCTTAACTAATACTATCTCATTCATTGCATTTTTCAACTTAATTATCATATCTGGGGCACTTGAGGGGGTGTACCCTTGAGCTGGTAAACACTGTAGCAGTTATATATATATAGAAGTGTCTTTCTTCATATTGGTAACACTACATAAACTGCTAATATCGCTGTGGTTCACTGTAGGTGTGGGGGGATGAGAGGAGGGGAAGGAGGGGAGGGGGAAGGAGAAGGAGGAGGGGTGGGGAAAGAGGAGGGGATGGGGAAGGAGATGGGGATGGGGAAGGAGGGGGATGGGGAAAAGAGGAGGAGGGAAGAGGAGGAGGGTGGAAGAAGGGAGGAAGGGAAGAGGAGGAGGAGGGAAGGAGGAGGAGGGGGAAGAGGAGGAGGAGGGAGGAGGAGGGAAGGAGGAGGAAGAGGAAGAGGAGGAGGAGGAGGAGGGGAGGGAGGAGGAGAAGGGGGAAGAGGAGGAGGAGGGGGGAAAAGGAGGGAAAGAAGGAGGAGGAGGGGAAAGAGGAAGAGGAGGGGGAAACAGGAGGGGGGAAAGGGGAGGAGGGTGAAAGAGGAGGAGGGAAAGAGGAGGGGGAAAGGAGGGGGAAGGAGGGGAAAGAGGAAGGGGGGAAAGAGGAAGAGGGGAAAAGGAAGGGGAGGAGGAGATGAGAAGGAAAAAAAGGGAAGTGGAAGAGAGAAAAAAGAGAGGTGGAATAGGAGGGAGAAAGAGGAAGGAGAGGGGAGGAGGAGAGCTCCCTGAGGTCGTTTATACACTCACAGTTATAGGGACACCAGAGTCGTCATCTTCCATGCCGGGGTGTGTGGTCGCCACCGCCCACAATCACCTTCCTCCACCTACAGTACACCGCCCACGTCCTCCACCCACCCGCCCACCCACCCACCCACCCTCTCTCTTAGAATACACCAGAGCTGTAGTGAGATGTACACTAGCTCTCTCCGTCCCTGTGCACACACGAACTCTACAAACCACATACTTTTCCACTCTGCAGGTCACGCACTCTACAAACCACATACTTTACCACTCTGCAGGTCACGCACTCTACAAGCTCACACAGTCTACACGTCACATACTCAACATGGCACAGAGCCATTACTACATAATGCACCACGCACTCACTGCACATCTTAACACACTCAATCTGCTTAACGCACTCGCTCTCTGTGGAGATAAAATTAACACACTGACTTATGGTAATGTCTTAACTAGCGTCTTCTGCGAACACTAACGCTAAGCAGTAATTTAATGTGTATGTGTGTGTGTGTGTGTGTACGTGTGTGTGTGTGTGTACGTGTGTGTGTGTGTGTGTCTTGTGTGTGTGTCTCTTGTGTGCTACAGGATAACCTCCCGGAAGCTCACATTAGCCTCAATCAACCCCGTACGTGTACACACACACACACACACACACACACACACACACACTTGAGCGTCTTAGCACTTGTTCCTTTAGCCATCGTCCAGCCTGGTAACCCCTTTATATGGTACCTCTTTAAGTGGTACCTCTTACTGTACTCTGGTATATCACACAGGTGTAAATCATCAATTAATTACAGGTGTGAAGTGAAGCAGCAGCAGCTCATCACACATCCTGGGGCAGGTGGAGACGACAGGTGTGGGCTGGTCTACACACTATGGGTTTATGTCCTGGAAGAGGTGTTGAGGGGGAGGAGAGGAAAAGGGGGGGGGAGGGGAGGAAAGGGGGGAGGAGAGGGATAAGGGGAGGAGGAGAGGAAAAAAGGGTAAAGGTGAGAAGGGTATATAAGAGTGAGGAGGAAGAGCAGGAGGTAGGGTTTAGGGGAAGAGAGTCGTCCGTACCACCCTCCCTCCCCACCGGCAGTCATCCAGACCATCATGTCAGTCCTACGTCATCAATCACATAACACACCCCTCATTTCATTTTCCCCGACTGTCAGTGATCACGTAAACTATGTACACACACGCACACGATGTACGTCAGTGTAACAAAACTCTACATGCAACGCGTCACTGTCATTTAATGCAGAGCTTACAGTGACGTCAACAGAGCCCCCAATGACGTTAACAGAGCTCAGTGATGTCAACAGGGCTCACATGACATCAACACGACTCAGTGACATCAACTACCTCAAAATGAGAGAAGAAGAGACGTCAAATCTTCCGGGATCTTGGTCTTAATAATAGTAATATTTAGTCTGATAAATAGCACAGCTGGTAACCGCATCCGTGTGTGTACAGACCCCGACCAGAGTAGCCACCTAGGAAATATTTTTCTTCTCACCAGTACACTATAGGAATCCCAAACACATAATAACAGAGGTTGAAAAAATAAATAAATAAATATATAAAATAAAATAAAAATTCGACACTTGGTAACACTGTTTAAAATAATATATAAAAAGTTGAAAAATAAATTAAGAGCTAAAAAAAAAAATATATACAATGAAAAATTTAATTGTGTATTTTACATTATTTTAATTTCGGTTCATCATATCAATTTGTTTATTCTTATCTCTTATCATTATTAGGGGTTTATCTCTACATAGTATTAACACCTGTCTACCACCTGTCACGGGGCCCAGTCAGTACACACCTGTCACGGGGACCAACCAATACATACCTGTCACAGGGACCAGCCAGTACACACCTGTCACGGGGCCCAGTCAGTACCTGCCTGCACGGGGACCAGCCAGTACACACCTGTCACGGGGGCCCAGTCAGTACACCTGTCACGGGGCCCAGTCAGTACACACCTGTCACGGGGCCCAGTCAGTACACACCTGTCACGGGGCCCAGTCAGTACACACCTGTCACGGGGCCCAGCCAGTACACACTTGCCACGGGGCCCAGTCAACACTTGTGGTAAGGTGAGTGACCACAGGTTGAGTGACGGAGGGAGTGACCACTAATGTTCCGACGTATATAACACATAGGTGGCACGTGAGGTATTGATGACACCTGAGTGACCGTGTCTCTCTCTCTCTCTCTCTCTCTCTCTCACCAGGAAGGGATTGATATATTTAAAATATCTTCGTGAGAGAGAGAGAGAGAGAGAAAGAAGAGAAGAAGAGAGAAGAGAGGACAAACAAGATAAAAATAAAAATAAAATATCCATCAGAACAATTACTACCTATTTTATTACCACTACCACAGCTGACCCACCACCACTACCACAGCTGACCCACCACCACTACCACACACCACACACTTCGCCCACTACACGGACCCGCCTCACTTTAAAGGTGGACAAGACCTATTAATAATTGGCCAACCTCAGGTGTATACAGCCAACAGGTTAAATTTCAAATTAAAATATTTGTCACGTTTATGACTAAGAACCTCGAGTAAATTGGTGAGTGTGTGTGTGTGTGTGTGTGTGTGTGTGTGTGTGTGTGTGTGTGTGTGTGTGTGTGTGTGTGTGTGTGTGTGAATGTAAGATAAACTCATTCATTCTTTACAACTGTTTATCAGCAGGTACTTGGAATCTTTTTTCTCTCAAGTGGAGGAGGATGAAGAAGCTACGTGTCTGGGTTGAAATTGATGATTATGAGAGAGAGAGAGAGAGCACGTTGGATCACTGTACTGAGAGTGAGTATTTGAGATTATTTTCCGACACACACACACACACACCAGAGCAGGGAAAGTAAACATACAAACCCATTGTATTTATTATAAAACCATTTGGTAGCTGGAAGAAGTGTCAACTCCCATCACCTGAAGATTAGACACCAAAGCTTATTTCACCAAATGATTCAACACCCAAACGCTGCCAGAGGGGTTAGGTTATGGTAGGTTAAGACATGGTAGGTTAGGTTATGGTAGGTTAAGACATGGTAGGTTAGGTTATGGTAGGTTAAGACATGGTAGGTTAGGTTATGAAGATATGGTAGGTTGGGTTATGGTAGGTTAAGATATGGTAGGTTAGGTTATGGTAGGTTAAGATATGGTAGGTTAGGTTATGGTAGGTTAAGATATGGTAGGTTAGGTTATGGTAGGTTAAGATATGGTAGGTTAGGTTATGGTAGGTTAAGATATGGTAGGTAAGGTTATGGTGGGTTAAGTATGGTGAGGTAGGGTTATGGTAGGTTAAGACATGGTAGGTTAAGATATGGTAGGTTAGGTTATGGTGGGTTAAGATATGGTGAGTAAGGTTATGGTAGGTTAAGATATGGTAGGTTAGGTTATGAGTGAGTTAGATATGGTGGGTTAGGTTATGGTAGGTTAAGATATGGTGGGTTAAGATATGGTAGGTTAAGATATGTGAGTTGGGTTATGGTAGGTTAAGATGTGGTAGGTTGGGTTATGGTGGGTTAAGATATGGTAGGTTAGGTTATGGTAGGTTAAGATATGGTAGGTTAGGTTATGGTAGGTTAAGACTTGGTAGGTTAGGTTATGGTGGGTTAAGATATGGTAGGTTAAGATATGGTAGGTTAGGTTATGGTAGGTTAGGTTATGGTAGGCTGGGTTATGGTAGGTTAAGACATGGTGGGTTGGGTTATGGTAGGTTGGGTTATGGTAGGCTAGGTTATATTTGGTTGGGTTAGGTTATGGTAGGCTAGGTTATGGTAGGCTGGGTTATGGTGAGCTCGGTTATGGTAGGTTAGGTTATATTTGGTTGGGTTAGGTTATGTTAGGTTAGGTTAGGTTAGGTTAGGTTATGTTAGGTTAGGTTAGGTTATATTAGGTTAGCATTAGGGCATTTCATCATCAGGTAAAACAGGTAAGTCATCTAAACATCAAGTGATCCGGAAAAAAATAATAATATCGAAAACACAAATTTTGCCTTTTGCTATTTTTTTTAATTTCCGACAAACTTTCGAGAAAGAAACACAACGACGCAACACTACTGACGAAGGAAGAACATTTGCTACAGGAGTGATGATAGAAGACGAGAATATAAGTGGCTACAAAATGGCCTTCTTGCCGCTGTGTGTATGTATGTATGTGTGTGTGTGTGGAGAGAGAGCTATCAGATGTATACAAGATCAACTTTAACCTCAAGTCATCAATGGGAATCAGCCGGACGCAGCGTGTGGCCGGTGAGTGTAGAGAGATGATGGGTGAACGGAGGACATAACAGCTGGCAGGTGTGCAGGGCGATGACTGGGAGATGGTTCAACATGGGTTACACCTTTTTTGGAGAACGTTTTTGGAGAATTTTTTTTTGATGGATGGGGTGTTAGAGGCCAGGAGGGGGTGTTGGAGGGCCAGGAGGGATGTTGGAGGCCCAGAGGGAGTGTTGGAGGGCCAGGAGGGGCCAGGAGGTGTTGGAGGGCAGGAGGCTGTTGGAGGGCCAGGAGGGTGTTGGAGGGGTTGTTGGAGGATCAGGAGGATGTTTGATGGCCAAGAGAATGTTGGAGGGACAGGAAGGGTGTTGGAGGACCAGGAGGGAGTGTTGGAGGGCAGGAGGGAGTGTTGGAGGGTGTTGGAGGATCAGGAGGGATGTTTGATGGCAGAGGGTGTTGGAGGGCAGGAGGGGGTGTTGGAGGGCCAGGAGGGGGGGGGTGTTGGAGGGCCAGGAGGGATGTTGGAGGGGCCAGAGGGATGTTAGAGGAGGGTGTTGGAGGAGCCATGAGGGTGTTGGAGGAGCCAGGAGGGTGTTGGAGGGGCCAGGAGGGGTGTTGGAGGGGCCAGGAGGGTGTTGGAGGGCCAGGAGAGTGTTGGAGGCCAGTAGAGGATTGGAGAGCCAGGAGGGGGGTGTTGGGCCAGTAGAGAATGTTGGAGAGCCAGGAGGGGGTGTTGGAGGCCAGTAGAGAATGTTGGAAACCAGGAGGGGTGTTGGAGGGCATTAATATTAAGGTACAATTATTTCATCCCAAAATACATTGTGAACAACACACACACACACGCACACGCACACGCACACGCACACACACACACACACACACACACAACACACACACACACACACACACGAACACATACACACACACACACACAGTTCTTCTTCAACCTGTTGCCGACGAAGAAATCTGGTTCAGTGACGGACACCCTTCAAAAGTTCAGGGAGCAAGTTGTGAGGTCCTCCCCCGTGTACCTCAACCTCTTGCTGCCTCCCCACACGCCACAGTACAGGCCAACCATGGTCTTTGTTTTAACCCTTTGAGAGTCCTGAAGGGTTAAATCATCGTCTTCAAGGGTTAGATCATCGTCTTCAAGGGGTTAAATCAGTTAAATCATCGTCTTCAAAGGTTAGATCATCGTCTTCAAGGGTTAAATCATCGTCTTCAAAGGGTTAAATCATGGCCGTTAAAAGTTAATCATCGTCGTCAAAAGGGTTAGATCATCGTCTTCAAAGTTTAAATCATCGTCTTCAAGGTTAAATCATGGCCGTTAAAGGATAGAATCATCGTCGTCAAAGTTAAATCGTCGTCAAAGGAGATTAATAACCCTTTGACGACGATGATTAACTTTGGATAATGATAATGATTTATATAACCCTTTAACCCTTTTGACGCCAACACAAAACACAACCCCCCACACACCACCCTCACCTCCTCCCCCACCCCCCATACACGCCAGGTATATATAACATACGCAAACGTCATTAACTCCTGTCATATTTACTTAACAAAATATTCACCACCACGCATAGGTAATTTGAATGCCTCTTTTGCCCTTGTGTTTCATCCCAAATACAAATACAAACCTGTCACCCAATACCGGGTAAAATGACATCCTTTCCCCCAAGAGTAAAAATGACATCACCTTCCCCCAAGAAATATGACATCACCTTCCCAGGTGCAAATGACATCTTCCCCCAAGAGTAAAAAATGTCTCCCTTTCCCCGAAGTACAAATGACATCACCTTTCCATAACATGATGTGAATGGAAAAAAAATAAACGCTTTAGTTAGGTTAGGTTAGGTGTCACCGTACCATGATAATTAGCTCACTACTGCAGTATTCAATTAGTCTTATTCCTTCTGACGGTAGTTGTCTCTCTCTCACACTCTTCCGACTACAGCGAAGAGGCATTCTAAATCCTTACCCACACCTTCCTCGTTTAAGTCTACAGGAGTCTTAATTAACACCTCCCATCCCTACAACTACAGCAAAAAGACGAGCTACATAATTCTTACCGGAACCAGAAAATGCTACATAACCCTCAGGGTTCTGCAGCCTGTATGAGATATATATATATTTTAAGCCTGCATAGATCGTCTCTCTGCCTCTTACAGCCTACATAGATACATCTCTCTGCCTCTACAGCCTACATGGATACATCTCTCTACCTCTACAGCCTACATGGATGCATCTTATCTTGGGTCCATAGAGATGACATCTCTCTGCCTCTGCAGCCTACATGATTACGTCTCTCTGCCTCTACAGCCTACATATGGATACGATCTCTCTGCTTCCTGTAGCCTATGGTATCTCTCTCCTACAGCCTATAGATCATCTCTCTTGCAGCCTCCCATAGATGCGTCTCTCTCTCTACAGCCTGCTGAGTAGATATACTCTTATCTCTTACCCATGGATGCTCTCTCATATATATACATGAATGCTCTTACCTCTACAGCCTACATAAAATACACCTTGAACGTGTATCTCTTGATCTTGAGGCTTATCGTTGCAACACTTAACAATGTCTGTATCAAGCTTTTAATTTTGTTCTATCTGCAGAAACTATAGTTTCTCTCTCTCTCAAATTTTTGCTATGATGAGCTATTTCTGGTCAAAGTATAACAAACACTGTCTTTCGTATTTAAGGCTGTATCAGCACTCAAATTGTTTAACGGTGGGCTGTGATAGCCTCAGCAACAGACAGACCAGGTCTGGACGCTTGCAGCCTAATTGGTGGCCTGACCATTAGTGGCTGAGTCCTAATCTCTTGTAACATGCCGCTAATCCCTGTGATCTGTAACATATATATAAACACTAGCAAACTTAAAACATAACATAACTTTCAAAGCTAACTATAACATAAACTAATCCAAACGAACCCTAACTAACAAACTCTAACCTAACGCTAATCTATGCAACCAACCCTAACCTAACGAAACACTGACCAACGTACAACATAAAAACTCTAACCTAACGAAACTCCTACGCAAACTAACCAGACTTGAACCCTAACCTAACAAAACTCTAACCCTAACGAGACTCTAACCAAACGAACCCCCTAACCTAGAAAATCTAACCTAAGCCAACTAACTAGCGAGAGCTCTAACCTAACCTAACGAAACTCTAACAAGGCAGGCACCAACCTGCTTGAAATTCTAGCAAGCAGAACCCCTAACAACAGAAACTCTAACCAAACGAACCCTAACCTAACGAAACTCTGCTTCTTGCCCCAACCTTACGAAACTCTCTAACCTAACGAAACTCTAACCTAACTGCAAACCTCAACCAAGCAGACCCTAACCTGGCTAGCTAACCAAGGTAAGACCCTAACCCCTAACGAGGCTCTAACCCTAGCGAAACTCTAACTAACTTGTGGAAACTCTAACCTGGCAGCTAATCTGTAAAACCCCTAACCTGTGGGAAACACATTTAACGCTAATCTAGCAAACCTAACGAAACTCTAACTTAACTTAATCTAACCCAAACCTAACCTAACGCTAACCTAACCAACCCTAACCTAACGCTTCCAAGGTATAATTCAGTTGTTCAATCATCAGTTGAAATAATCTGAAGCGGTGGCTAATCTTCAGGTGATCCATTAAGTGCATCAATCTAGAACTAATATTGAATGGTCATCAACTCCACGGTCACCAAGTCACTCAAGTCATCACCGGGTCATTCATCAGGTCATCACCAGGTCAACCATCAGATCACCCAAGTCCTCATCAGGTTACTCAAGTCACCTACTGGATAAATCTCCTCCTACGTTTTTAGATCACAGGTGAGTAAATAGTTTTAGATTACAGGTAACCTCAACGTTTTGTACAAGACGTCCACATCTCTCTCATCTCCAAACAAACCTACAAGACGTCCACACAACTCTCCCTCATCCTCCAGACAAGCCTGCAAGACGTCCACAACTCTCCTCATCCTCCAACAAACCTACAAGACGTCCACACAACTCTCTCATCCTCCCCCCGAAACCTACAAGGGCGTCCACACAACTCTCCCTCATCCTCCAACACAAACCTACAAGACGTCCACACAACTCTCCCTCATCCTCCAACACAAACCTACAAGACGTCCCACATCTCTCCTCATCCTCCAACTCTACCTACAAGACGTCCACACACTCTCATCCTCACAAACCTAAACGTCACACATCTCTCCCCTCATCCTCCAACACAAACCCACAAGACGTCCACACAACTCTCCCTCTCCTCCAGCACAAACCTACAAGGCGTCCACACAGCTCTCCCTCATCCTCCAACACAAACCTACAAGACGTCCACACAACTCTCCTCATCCTCCAACACAAACCTAGGGAACGTCACACAACTCTCCCTCATCCTCCAACACAAACCTACAGTAAACATTCGAAATACAAGCGCTCTCCCTACGGTCAACGTTCTGCCAGCGGTCAACATTCGGCACAGCAGTCAACGTTCCGAGTCCAGTGGGTGCCGAATTGAGTAAACGTTCGGCACAGCGGTGCGTTCAGAGTCCAGTAGGTGCCGATTGCGGGTAAACGTTCGGCTTAGCGGTCAACGGTCCTGACAGCGGTAAACTGACTAACTGACCCACAGAGATTTGTTGTTGCCATTAAGTCGCATTTAAAAGTACGGTGATATAAGGCACGGTAGATACGGTCGTAAGCTTGGCACTGTAACCTATATATTATAACAAGGCCTTAAACACTCCCTCACGCGAAAAATATCGGTTGGCTGGCTGATCGGTCAGTGAGGGAAGGAGGTCGGAGATTGACTGACACGCACGAATGAATGAATGGAAGGAAGGAATAAAATAAGGAATGAGAGAAGGAAGAACGTAAGGAAGAAAGGAATGAAAGAAGGAGAGAAAAGGCGAAGGAAGAACGTAAGGAAGAAAGGAATGAAGAAAGGAGAGAAAAGACGAAAAATATTATATAAAGAAAGAACGAAAGAAAGGAATGACGAAAGAATAGAAGGAAAGCAGGAAAGAAAAGACGAAAGAAAATAGAAAGAAGAAAAAGGATACCCACTCATACACCATTATCAACCAAGCACCGTAAAAAAAAAATCAGATAACTAGATGCATCAGTATAACGACCTAACACACAGACAGACATAAAACGCACCGATCGCTATATACCCCAACCCTCTACATACACCGTCGGCGGAAGGAACAAAAAGTAATCAAAATAAAAAAAAAAATAAATCTGTTTAAATTTCAGATTAATTGACCCAAAATTGAGTGGATTAGTGGTAATTATTTGTAACGCAATTAAGAAACTATTATTTAAAATATAACGAAATAAAAGGTTTAATAATGGTAAATATAATACAAAAGAGGTTTAATTAATTAGAGCTATATCAATAATTGTAAATAAAAATGAGTGAGAAAAATAAAATACGTGATAATTCTTTATAAAATAAATACTGTATGATAATCAGGAACTAATTATACTGTAATTATTGAATGTGCAGTGTGTCCGTGTGTATGTGACAATAACTACTACAGTACGCACTATCACAACTAAAACAATCATTACAACAACTAACCACAACTACCACTATCACAACCACCACTTGCATTCCCTAGAAAGACGAAGAGTGCGGGGAGATATGTTAGAAGTATTTAAGTGGGTGAATGGAATCAATAAAGGCGATATAGATAAAGTTCTTATAATATCCGAGCAGGATAGGACTCGGAGTAACGGATTCAAGTTGGATAAGTTTAGGTTTAGGAGGGAGATAGGAAGAAACTGGTTCACAACAGGGTGGTGGACGAGGAAATGAAGCTTAGCAACTTTGTAGTAAGTGCTGGAACTCTGGAAAGTTTCAAAAGGAGGCTAGATAGATTCATGGATGATAGAGAGTGGCAGTAACTCTCGACAGGAGCTGCCAGGCACAGGCCAACCGGCCTATTGCAGACTCCTATTTTCTTATGTTCTTATGTAATAACGCGTACCTTTACTACTACTACTATTATTATCATTACTGCTACTATTACACTACCACAACTACTACTATTACACTACTACTATTACTACCACACACCAGCACCAAGTTCTCACTCAAGTCGAAACATCTTACCACTTACACAAACACTATGACAAAATATCTTAAACATAAAATCAAACCCAAAATACCAAACACAAATCAAATACCCCACAAAAACTAAAATAATCCCGACATAAAATACCAAAAGACCACAATGCTGACAAATAAAATACCGGTATATCAGAAATGTGTTCATAACAGGGTGAGAAAATTAACAGCACAGGTATAACACGGTGAGGAAAAATATATGAGCTATTAGTATGTTATAACACGGTGAGGAAAAATATATGAGCTATTAGTATGTTATAACACGGTAGAAAAATATATGAGCTATTAGTATGTTATAACACGGTGAGGAAAAATATATGAGCTATTAGTGTTATAACACGGTGAGAAAAAATATATGAGCTATTAGTATGTTATAACACGGGAGGAAAATATATGAGCTTTAGTATGTTATAACACAGGAGGAAAAAATAGAGTATTGGTATGTTATGAGAAAAATATATGAGCTATTTATGTTATAACACGGTGAGGAAAAATATATGAGCTATTAGTATGTTATAACACGGTGAGGAAAATATATGAGCTATTATAGTATGTTATAACACGGTGAGGAAAATATATGAGCTATTAGTATGTTATAACACAGTGAGGAAAATATATGAGCTATTAGTATGTTATAACACAGTGAGGAAAAATATATGAGCTATTGGTATATAACACGTGAGGAAAATATATGAGCTATATGTTATAACACAGGAGGAAAAATATATGAGCTATTAGTATGTTATAACACGGTGAGGAAAAATATATGATTATTAGTATGTTATAACACGGTGAGGAAAAATATATGAGCTATTAGTATGTTATAACACGGTGAGGAAAAATATATGAGCTATTAGTATGTTATAACACGGTGAGGAAAAATATATGAGCTATTAGTATGTTATAACACGGTGAGGAAAAATATATTAGCTATTAGTATGTTATAACACGGTGAGGAAAAATATATTAGCTATACTGCATACTATATTACGAACAAAGGACACAACGTATCTAAAAGTAATACATAAATGAAACGTGCAATTACCTACAAAAAAATATATATAATTATAACTAAATCCTCTCACTTGTATAAAACATTTAGATATACAAAATATATACAATGCATACATAAAATAGCTAAAGATAATAAACTAAATGACCTAAACTACAGTACAGTACACACAATTACTGTACTAAGTCCTAATATAACGGAGATATAAATTACCAAACAAACAAACACCCAGAGACATTAAATTAATAAAAAAATTCTATCTTTTGATTTTTTTTAATGGCTTAAGTTAATATACAATAACTCACAAAGGAATGGTTAGCTTAGATTGGATTGGTTAGGTTAGGTTAGGAAAGATGTACTTATTTCAAGGTCATATTAGAGATGTTTTAGTTTACATTGACTTGTGGTCCATTTCATGGTAAATTTAGGTCAGATTATTAGTTTTATTTAATTCAAGGTCATGTTGTTAATATTCTTTTATTTATCATTCAAGGTCAGGTGAGGTTTGGTCAAGTCAGGTTATGTAAATAGACTTGTGCTTAAAGTTTAGATCAGCTTATTGTTTGTTTTTAATTCAAGGTCAGATCAGGTCACGTTAGTTCTTTTCAAACACGAGTATGTTGACGTAATAATAAATTATGTATTTAAGTAGCGGTAAAGTATACGACCAGGATTTAAAGTAGAAAGAAATAAGTTATGTAAATTAACCCGACTTATATATACTGTACACCAATGCTGTATTAACAATACCACCACTACTACTAATAATAATCATAATACGGTAATAATAACACTAATACAAATACTGTAATAACACAATAACAATAATACAACTACTACTAATAACAATAACACTACTACTACTACTACTACTACTAATAATAATAATAATAATAATAACACTAATAATAACACTAATAATAATAATAATAATAATAATAATAATAATAATAATAATAATAACACTAATAATAACACTAATTATAATAACACTAATTATAATAATAACACTAATAATAATAATAACACTAATAATAATAAAAATAATATCACTAAAACAATAATGATAATAACAATAATAATAAAAGTAATAATAATAATTACCAAATAAAACAACAATAACAATAATAATAATAACAACACTAATACTATCACTAATAAAACAGTTGAACAAAACTATAATATATACTGTACAATACAATACAATATTACAAAACGCATGAATCATGCATGACTGTGTTTCATGCACGCCAGTCCTCTCTGACGGGTTAACTGACCGACTGACTGACTCATTCACTTACTAATTTACCGACTCATACACTGACTAACTTACTGACAACTAACTCACTTACCGACTGTATTACTGACCGACTGACTCATTCACTGGCTAATTTACCGACTTACCGAGATTTTTTCTGACCGATTCACATTGACTTACTGACTCATTCGCTGACTAACTGACCCGTTCACTGACTTACTGACCGACTCACTGACGGAGTAAATCAGTTCATGGACTGCTAAAAGAACTTATTAGTTTTCTTCGCCTGGCTGACCAACCCCGTAGCGTCTGGCGTAACAATAGTACTTGTTTCTTGCGTATATCTACCTACTTAGCTATTTACCTGTCTACCTACCAATTTATATATCTGCCTACCTATCTATCTACCTATTTATCTATCTACAAAGGCTGGGACTGTGTGGTCACTAGGCTAAGCACCGAACTAAATAAATAATTCCCGAAAATAAATTTAAATATGAGTTTCCTTTATAAGCCGCGAATAGCAAAAAAAAAAATAAAAATAATAGAAAACAACAGAGGTCGTTTTGGTATTTGTTTTCATTCGGTAACTTTTGCACTGTAAACGGACGTAGAGCAACCTTGCATTTACAATTATTTACCTTCACCCTTTACAGTGTTCAACCCGCTATAAATATTTACAGTATTTACAGTAGCTTATATCACTATTTAATTTACAGCAGCTCAAATCATTTATAATTACAGCGCAAATTACGGTTTATATTTACAGCATTTACATGTGAAGATCTGATTTAATCATTTTACAGTTATATACCGATATAATTTAATTTACGTTCGGAGTAAAAATGTAAAATCGGTCGACAAATTGGATATGAACGCCAAACGCACATCTGTGTGTGGACAAACGTACATAAGGAAAATACGATGACAAACGTACACGAATGAGAACATCGATAATAAACGTACATGAATGGGAAAATACCATGACATTACACACGAATGAGAGCATGTGTGATAATAAACGTATATGAACAGATGTGTGTGTGTGTGTGTGTGTGTGTGTGTGTATGCCAGTGTGGTTAAGAGCATTGTTCATGCGTACCGGTATATTTTGTTGCGCATTTGTACGTAAAACAACAATAATCAACAAAGCGTTATACACACTATGTACTGTAACATTATACAGCGTACTTGAACATATCTCACACCATGTTTACAATAGCCAATTCCAGACACTATATATACAGTATATACCAGAACTATAACCCATTCCACACTATATTGCTACAACCCATCAAAACTTTTGATGCCCCTAGCGCACCTCCCGACGCGCACCTCCCCCATACTGTGAACTTCCCTCAGAGCTACTTTAGACCTCCCTCTCCCCCCTTCACAGTAACTCCCTATCTAACCATTAACTCATTATCCACATCCGCCACACAAGAAAATTTATCCACACACAAACATAAACATGATGTAATGGGTTACTTGTTCGGACCCATATTGTGCCCGTCTACCCAAATACTAAGAGGCCCATTCATTGTAACTCCATATTTTACCCCATTATCTTATCAACTCCATCCGCCACACTGGGATTCATTCATACACAAACAACAGGATGTGCTGCGTTTCTTGTTCGTTGTTTCTCGGCGCTCCGTCTATTACACTGAATATGAGGTGTCAAAATCGAGAGGGAGAGGTGCGCGATGCATGACCACATCTTACCAAGCGTGGTAAGCCTTGAGCCAAGTACCCTCGTCTCCTTTATATATCACCCTGGAGATTAAGTACGAAAGATGTCTTCCGTGATCACGTGACCTTCAGCTCTCGGGGTCCAGTGAAAACAGATTTCCCTTTCACAAGTAATCAGCTCCAATATCTTCCTCGGCGGGTGCATTATTATGATAGCTGAATGCATCACGACGCTTCCCCATCATAATAACAGAACTGTCAGTGCTAAAATGAATCCCAGTTTATTGTAGTACATCAAAGAAACATGTACCTAGCCTTGTATCGTGGCATAACAAACACGGCAGGGACAACAACACGACCTACTCGGGCACCGTGTACTTGCGCGCTGAATGTAAACACAACAGTCATCTAACCACAGTATTCTCATGTCTGCATACCTCATGCTACCCTCAGAAGCCTAAACAAGTGAGCAGTTATGAGCTTAAAATATTAGGGATGCCAGCAGGAGCGCTACTCAAGAATGAGGTATAGACGCGCTTTACACCAGCACCAACCCGTTCAAAATATCGTACAGCAAACAGGGTCCGTACCCAGCCTCAGTGCCCGTGTGCTACGTTGACACATCATTCATTTCTACCATTACGCCAACCATTTACATGGTAAAGCTGGCCTGCTTTATCTCGTGCCTGCTTCTACCCAACACTAGCTGGCCTGTACATGTAAATATGGCGGGGTGAATCGATGAGCTGAAGCTGTTCACACAGTCCATATTATCAAATTCACGAGATTAGTCGCAATTCCTTGAGTCTTTAAATAAGTGTTGCTGTTTTGGGCCCGTGGCAGTGTTGGTGTTGCCGATCTCTACATGTACAGCAGCACACATGTACCAAATCTTACATAAAACAATGAAATACAAGGGAGATAGGCCGGTCGAGTGCGTGCGTAGCCTATATAAGAACGGCACACAGGCCGTGGAACAGCTCCTCGCTCACAGTACACAGTATTCTCTCGAGTTAGGTAAATAATGGATGCAAGAGCAATGTCACTTCCCCCAGACAACAGTCCACATTGAAAGGGCAAAATGGAGATCTGCAGTGCGCGAGGAATCCCTATCTTATACGCCGATGTTGAGAACACCACAAAACAACAAGCCTGGAGCGGCCATTTTTGAGAAGGAGGCAAAAAGCGAGGGCGAGGAGAGGCGAGCATGTTGATGATCATGTCGTCCCTGCCACGACCTGCTGCTTGGCTTACCTGTGAGCACAACGAGAACCAGGACTACTGCTGGCAGTAAGCCTGACATACTAGAAAAGCACGCCATATATGCTTCCACATTGATGAAGTTTCAGGAATACTTGCGAACACCTCACCCCACCACGCACACATACACTGAAGCTGCCAGGGCTCGCCAAACTCACTTGCTCCGCCCGCATCTCGCCAGATACTTAATTCATCCATTTTATCACGCCGAAATAATGCTTCTTTTATGTTTTTCTTGATACAGTTGGATTGTATTATAGTATCTGATGTACATAAAATTCATATATTGTAGATTAGATAAGGACAAGGACGTAAACAGCAAGATGATAACAGCTGTGCGTTTGTTCGTACGTAAGTACCCGCTCCCGCACTAGGCCTCTTCCAATTTTCATCCCTTATAATCATCGTTTATCAATGGCTTAAGGAGTGACATCTGAGTATTAATACCCTGTAGCACCTGTACCACCCTCCTGTGTAAAGAAATGTGCATAAAGTGCTGTAAACGGTGAAATAATTTATATAAATAAAGGATGTGAGCGAGTTGGCGTGAGCGAATGTGTGAGGCCCGTTCAGGGTGGTAGGGGCTTCGCTGGGGCCATTGCCGCCTCTCAAACCACCCCATTTTTTTGCTTCTTTCGACCTCCTAAGCAGTTTTTTTTATTCCAGCAATGATGACGGCGTGAAAAAAAGTATGATCTACAGTACAGGTTCAGCAGCCCAAGGAAGCATCGTAGAAATCAGAGGATCAATAAGAGCCATTTGAATGAATGAATTGATGTGTCATTCACGGGATACCAGCGTGCGACATTTCAGGGCAGCTAGTTGGGGGCTCCGGGAGGAGGTAGGGGCCCTAGGGGTTGATCCGGGAGCAGAAGTAGCAGGTGTAGGGGCTCCTGTAGGGGGCTTTAGGGGTCTGGAGGGGGCATGGGGAGGTGAGAGGCCGTACAAGAGCGTGTGCGGGGCGGGTAGTTGTACATGCACCACGGGCTCCACACACCGCCCCCGCCTCCACACACCACACCGACCCACTCATGCACACGCACGCATGCACGCACACTTCCAGGCACGTGCTTGGTTTGACAGTTGCATGGCGGGAAGCAGGCAGGGTGCACACAGCTCACTCCCAGCTCCCGCGTTCCCCCTCACAGCTGCTTCTCCATACCTCCGCCCCTCACCCTACGGCGCCTCATCTCACACGCGCACATACCAACCTACAGTACATGGAGAGGACACGGACACCACCATAACACGTACCACATCATGTGCGTACAACGCTCCTCCAGCAAACTTGTAACGATTCTTGACCGGAAACAGACTCTTGGCAGTACAAGAAAATGGTGGTTAACGCTGTTGCCAAGAGAGGCGTGAGAGAGAGAGAGGGAGAGAGAGAGAGAGAGAGAATGTACCCTAAGAGCTGGTGGTGAGGGGAGGGCGTGAAGCATGCGTCAAGTCGCAGGTGGTGGCGGCGTGCGTGCCCTGCTTGGGGAGGAGGAGGATGAGGAGGGGTAAACATCACCATACTGGTTTGTTTACAGTATTTGGCTTAAAAGTACCGGAAAGAGAGTTCGCAGTTGTGGTACTACAGTATAATGGATGTGACTGCCTGCCTGCCACCCTCCCTCCCTGCCTGTCTCCCCCCTCATTGCTTCCCTCCTCTTTCTCTCCCTACCTGCCTCTCTCCCTACCACAGTGCCACTCTCTTCTTCATTAATCCTCTCACTAGCCAAGGTACATCCATCCGTGTATATAATTTATATTGCAAGACATAATACGTACCTTACTACATATTAAAGCGATATTAATTTATACTTTTTTAACGCTAAGTAGTGTGTGTGTGTGTGTGTGTGTGTGACAGAAATTTATGAATGAACGTTACTCACATGATATTTATAGAGGAATCATTTTGCTAATCACTCCAACATTACCTTGTGTGTGTGTGTGTAGATGTAACATATGTATACTGTATTCATGTGGCCGGAAAACGATGATGATGATGATGATGATTATATACATAATAATCCACCTATCACACACACACACACGGCCAGGTTGATATGCGGTCTTAAGAATGTTGACAAATTAGAAAGACGGGGCAAGATTCTAACAACATTCTATCACCTGTAATAGAGAGGACCCTTACCTTATCCTCCTCAGCCTCCTTCAGGGACTCTCACTCACTCCAGTTCCAATCATAGGATATCACTCTCATGACATCTCAGTGGCAGGTCCCCGTCATACGTCCCGCCTGCGGGCGTGTATGTCCCTCCTGCGGGCGGGTGTGAGTTAAAACAGTCACTCTAAGGGCCTGTACAACCTCCACCTGATGTACCATAATATTTCGAAAGGCTGAGTAAAAGGTGTTCAGATTTCTCTCTTACATCCCCCTCTCTCTCATATCTCTCATCCCCTCTCTCTCCCCTTTCTCTCTCTCTCATATCTCTCACACATCCCCCCCCTCTCTCTCTCTCTCTCTCCTACGGCCCTCAGGTAGAAACCACACAACTGAACAGCTAAAAGGTGTCCAGGTATCTTTATCAGCAAGTCTCTAAACATCTGTACAAACACGTTTCTCTACCCTAGCAGCAGGCAGGAGTGTGGAGTAAAGCGGTGATGGTTGCGGTAGTGAAGGCTGACTGGTCGTGCGTCTGGCAGCATCGTTTACTACTCTTAAGATTTATATAAAACGATACGCGTTGTAAAATACTGTCAGTCTGTCAGGGGAAGCAGACATAGAGTTGCCTAACGCAGCTCAAAAATTACAAAACATATGTGCATTCTTATTTAAAAACATATGTAAAATTAAGTATTTTGTGTATTTCTTGAATTATGCAAAGTATAAATCATTAATATAACCAGTACGTACTAATAACACTCGTAATATATCGTTTTTTATTATTATTATTATTAACATATATTATACATTCTTGACATATATTAGTTACTAGTGAACAGTATTTAATAACCCTGGTAGTTGAAGCACCACTCCCCTTTTTTGTAAAAATACACATATTTACCTGGTTAATTACAGAATATTTACAAACGCTAACAAATAAATATTACAGTCCCTTAATATTCCAATCATTACGTACATAGATATTAATGAGTTTTTATACATATATGACAAATTTCACTTATTTAACAAGACATAAAAGCTTTTGATACACAATTCCTGCAAAAAAAATCACTAATATATTTACAAATTATAGACAAGGAAAAATAAAAATCTGCTGTACTAAAAAACGTGAACAAATATTGAAAGAAATCTGACTAAAAATATCAGATTTAATTTTTTTTCAATTATATATACAAAAATAAAACTTTCAGAATACAAAATTAAAATTAAAAGTTTTTACTGAATTTATTATTATAATATATCTTACATTAATTACATCATTATTTTGTTACATTTTAATACCTGTATGGGGTCTGCCATATTGTCTCTCACCTTGTGTCTCACCTTGTGTCTCACACCTTCTCTCACCTTCTCTCACCTTTTCTTATCTCTTATCTTGTCTCACCTTATCTCTCACCTTACACACTATTTGTTTATCATCAATGTCGTCATCTCTACATTTCCCCCAAGACGAACTTAACCTAACCTAACCTATCCTATCCTAACCTAATACTATCCTAACCTAACCTATCCCAGCCTAACCTATCTTAACCTAATACTATCCTAACCTATCTTAACCTAAAACTATCCTAACCTAACCTATCTTAACCTAATACTAACCTAACCTAACCTAAACTATCCTAACATAACCTATCCTATTTTAACCAATCCTAACATAATTTAATCTAACCTATCTTAACCTAATACTAACCTAACTCTAACCAACCCTAAACTAACATAACCTAACCTAAATTATCCTAACCTAAACTATTCTATCTTAATCTAACCAAACCTAATCTAACCTCATCCTATGTGTGTGTTTGTATGTGCGTGTGCGTGTGTGTAAGATGACCCTGGCGCCAGTAACAACCAGCGAGGAAATAAGCTGCGTTCCTGTACTCCGTCGTCCCAGAGTCCTCACGCATACCACCAGGTCATTGGGGTCGGGAGGAGCTGTGGCTGTGGAGGGGAGGAGGGACCTTGGGGAGGAGGAGGGGCCTTGGGGAGGGGAGGAGGGGGCCTTGGGGAGGGGGGGGCCTTGGGAGGGGGGAGGAGGGCCTTGGGAGGGGAGGAGGGGCCTTGGGGGAAGGAGGGATCTGAGGGGAGGAGGGGCCTTGGAGGGGAGAGGCCTGGAGGGGGAGGAGGGGCCTTGGAGAGGAGGAAAAGGTTGTGGGAGTGGGAAGAGAGGATGTAGAAGGGAGGAGGAGGGATTTGGGGGAAGGAGGGGTTGGGGGGAGGAGAGGTTGTGGAGGTGGAGGAGGATTGTGGGAGGGGGAAGGGTTATGGGAGGAAGGAGGGGTTATGGGAGGGAAGGTGGGGTTGTGAGAGGAGGAGGGGATGTGGGAGAAGAAGGGTTGTGGAGGAGGGGGGGTTGTGGAGGGGGGGAGGAGGGTTGTGGAGGGGGAAGAGAGGTTGTGGAGGGGTTGTGGAGGGGGAGGAGGGGGGTTATTTGGAGGGGAGAAAGGGCAGGAGTGGAAGGAAGGGCTGTGGGAGGAGGAAGGGCTATGGAGTGGGGAGGAAGGGCTATGGGAGGGAGGAAGGATGGGAGTGGAGAGGGATTGTGGAGGGGAAGGAGGGGTTGGAGGGAAGGAGGGGTTGTGGAGGGGAAGGAGGGGTTGTGAGGGGAAGGAGGGTTGTGGGAGGAGGAGGGGTTGTGGAGAGGAAGGAGGGGTTGTGGAGAGGAAGGAGGCTGTGGGGAGGGGAAGGAGGATTGTGGAGGGGAAATAGGGGTTGTGGAGGGGAGGAGGGGAGGAGGGGTTGTGGAGGGGAGGAGGGGTTATTTGAGGGGAGAAAGGGCTGTGGGAGTGGGAAGGAAGGGCTGTGGGAGGAGGAAGGGCTTGTGGAGTGGAGGAAAGGCTATGGGAGTAGGAGGAAGGGCTATGGGAGGGGAGGAGGGATTGTGGGAGGGGAAGGAGGGGTTGTGGAGGGAAGGAGGGCTGGGGGAGGGAGGAGGGGTTGTGGGAGGGGAGGGAGGGTTGTGGAGGGGAAGGAGGGGTTGTGGAAGGAAGGAGGGTAGGAGGGGAAGGAGGGGTTGTGGAGGGAAGGAGGGGTTGTGGGAGAGTAGGAGGAGGGGTTGGGAGAAAGAAGGGTTGTGAAGAGGAAGGAAGGGTTGTGGAGGGAAGGAGGGGTTGGTGGAGGGAAAGAGGGGCTGTGGGAAGAAGAAGGAGGGGTTGTGGAGGAAGGAGGGGTTGTGAAGAGGAAGGAGGGGTTGTGGAGGGGAAGGAGGGGTTGTGGAGGGGAGGAGGGGTTGTGGAGGGAAGGAGGGGTTGTGGAGAGGAAGGAGGGGTTGTGGAGGGGAAGGAGGGTTGTGAGGAAGGAGGGCTGTGGAGAGGAAGGAGGGTTGTGAAGAGGAAGGAGGGGTTGTGGAGGGAAGGAGGGGTTGTGGAGGGAAGGAGGGTTGTGGAGGAAGGAGGGGTTGTGGAGGGAAGGAGGGGTTGTGGAGGAAGGAGGGGTTGTGGAGAGGAAGGAGGGGTTGTGGAGGGGAAGGAGGGTTGTGGGAGGAGAAGGAGGGGTTGTGGGAGTGGAGGAGGGGTTGTGGAGAGGAAGGAGGGGTTGTGGAGAGGAAGGAGGGGTTGTGGAGAGGAAGGAGGGGTTGTGGAGGGAAGGAGGGATTGTGGAGGGAAGGAGGATTAGGGAGTGGGAGGAGGGGTTGTGGGAGAAAGAAGGGTTGTGGAGGGGAAGGAGGAGGGAAGGGGGTTGTGGAGGGGAAGGAGGGGTTGTGGAGGGAAGGAGGGGTTGTGAGGGAAGGAGGGGTTGTGAAGAGGAAGGAGGGTTGTGGAGGGAAGGAGGGGTTGTGGAGGGGAAGGAGGGGTTAGGAGGGGAAGGAGGGATTGTGGGAGTGGGAGGAGGGGTTGTGGGAGAGGAAGGAGGGGTTGTGGAGGGGAAGGAGGCTAGGAGGGAGAGGGGCTGTGGGGCTGGAGGGGAAGGAGGGGTTGAAGAGGGGAAGGAGGGGTTGAAGAGGGGGGAAGGAGGGATTGTGAAGGGAAGGAGGGGTTGTGGAGGGGAAGGAGGGGTTGTGGAAGGGAAGGAGGGGTGTGAGGGGAAGGAGGGGTTGTGGAGGGGGTGAGGGTAGAAGGAAGGAGGGGTTGTGGAGGAAGGAGGCTAGGAGGGGAAAGGGAAGGGGTTGGGGACATGAGTGACTGGGAGGAGTTGGACACACACACACAGTGACCCCCGGCCTCGCACCCATATTTACAGTGGGTAACAGCAACACGCCAGACCAAATCAGAAAAATGATCCTCTGCCGCGCCCACACCCTGATGGTGTGACCCTCACGCCCATCCCATGTACTATGTGACTCTACGCCCACGGCCCCGTACTGTGTGACCCCTACACACATGACCCTGTTTTGTATGACTCCACGTCCACACCCCTCCACTGTGACCCCCACGCCCACACCCTCCACTGTGACCCCACGTCCACACTCCTCCACTGGACCCCACGCCCACACCTCCACTGTGACCCCACGCCCACACCTCCACTGTGACCCTCACGTCCACACCCTCCACTATGACCCCACGCCCACACCCTCCACTGACTCCACGCCCACACACCTTCCAACACTGAACTGTTCTGCAGGTCGGATGTACTTAAATGAATTACCAGAGTAATTTGTTTGAGTACAGTGATGAAACCATGAGTAATGATCACAAAGAGTACATGGATTTTAATTAAGGAAATATCAATGACTCCTCAAGATCTGTAACTACTTTTTGAGTACCATGATCATAGCCTTGAGTACCACTGAATACTATGATCGTTCTTGAGTATCATATCCTCCCACCGAGTCCATTGCGGTCGATTAATTTTCCTGATACCATTTAAGTAAATGATTTCTACCCTTGAGTACCATAATTTCAATTCTATTGATATGTGATTTCCTTCTTGAATAATGGCATGGATTTCTTCATTTAATTTATTTCTCCTTGAGTACCATTTGAGTACGATGACTTCACCCCTTGAGTGCCCCCAGGTGACTCAGTAACCAAATCAAGTGGTGTGTGTGTGTGGTTCCCACGACCTGGCCTGTAGGTGGGAGAGGCAGGTAGGAAAGTCGCCCACTTTGCACTTCACACCATCATCATCATCATCATCATCATCATCATCATCATCATTATTATCAACTTTTCCTTCCATCTAAACGAAAAGGTTAGTATAGCAGAGAATGGTGATGATGGTGGTTATAAGTGAGAATGGTAATGGTAGTGGTTGTTAGAGTGAGAATGGTAATGGTAGTGGTTGTGAGAGAGAATGGTAATGGTGGTTTTGAGTGAGACGGTAATGGTAGTGGTTGGGGAGAGTGGAGAATGGTAATGGTAGTACTTGGAGGAGAATGGTACGGTAATGAGTGAGAGAATGGTAATGGTAGTTGTTGTTGGGAGAATGGTAATGGTAGTTGTTGTGAGAGTGGTATGGTAATGGTAGTGGTTGTGTGAGATAATGGTAATGGTAGTGGTTGTTAGAGTGGTAATGGTAGTGGTTTTGAGTGAGAATGGTAATGTTGGTGGTTGTTAGAGGAGAATGGTATGGTAGTGGTTGTGAGAGAATGGTAATGGTAGTTGTTGTGGGAGAATGGTAATGGTAGTGGTTGTGAGAGTGGGAATGGTGTGGTTGTGGGAGAGTGGATGGTGTGGTTGTGAGAGTGAGAATGGTAATGGTAGTGGTTGTGAGAGTGAGAATGGTAATGGTAGGTTGTTAGGGAGAGAATGATAATGGTAGTGGTTGGGGAGAGTGAGAATGGTAAATGTAGTTAGGGGAGAGAATGATAATGGTAGTGGTTGTGGGAGAGTGGGAGAATGGTAAATGGCATGTTGCAAGTGAAATGGAATGGGCAGAGAATTCTGCATTGCTTAGTGGTTGCAGAGAGTGAGAATGGTAATGGTAGTGGTTGTTATAGGCACTGGTAATGTTAGGTGGTCAGGAGAGTGAGAATGGTAATGGTAGGGTTGTTAGAGAGAGAATGGCACTGGTGGGTGTGTCAGAAGGAGAGAATGGAAAATGCAGTAGTTGCTGTGAGAGGGTGGGAAATGCAAATGCAGTGTGCTGTGAGAGACGGCAAGGCAGGTGTGGTTGTGAGATAATATGAAACAGAGCTGCTGTATACCAAAGGGACAGGAGGAGAGAATGGTAATGGTAGAGAGAATGAAATGCAATATAGAGAGAATGGTAATGGTTGTGGGAGAGAATGGTAATGGTTGTGAGAGAATGGTAATGTGATAGAGTGGATCGCGAAAGTGAGACATATATTATTTCTCTTTCTCTCTTACCCCCACATCTAACTAGAATAAATATATCAAACAAAATAGTCAGCATCAGCAGTTCTACCTTACCCAACCTGTCAACCACACTCCTCTACGTGAAATGCATTCAGCCTTTATTCTCGTTACTAGATACTTAATTGGTTACCGGATGTGTATTAAAAACTGTACCAATGTTCAGCTGTGTTTTATGTAATGTTTTATACCTGACCAAAACACTAATTAGGAAGATAAACTGAGTTTTCGTGTCTTATATATATATACATACACAACACAAGCAACACAACAACATAAATAACAGATCATACAAACACAAAACAATATAACACACACAAGTAAATACATTAGCCTTGTACTGCCTTTCCTCCTTATACCAAGACTCTTTTCTGTTAAGTAACTTGTGTCTCTTTAAAGTGATTTCTAAGTAATTAATAGGCTGCTTTTAGTCTCTTTGCAATTTCAATTGGCTTAAATACTTCATTCATATTCAGAGAGAGAGATATAGAGAGAGAGAGAGAGAGAGAGAGAGAGAGAGAAACCACATTGAATACAGCCAGTCCTAAAGAGCAATTCCCATCAAGCATCAACAAACTCAAAAGTCTGAGAAATTGATAAACTCAAAAACTTCTTACAATTGAACAATCGATCTTTTTCAAAAGAACCCGGATGATGACTTTTCTTCACAGTGGATGTCCCCACTGCAAATGAGGATGAATCAGAGTGATCACCACTGGGAACTCCATACTGTTGTTTGCTCTTCCTTCCTTCCTTCCTTTTCTTCACCACTCTTTCTTTTCCTTCCTTTCATCATCATCATCATTTCTTCCTTTCTTTTCCTTCCTTCTTTCCTTCCTTCCTTCCTTCCTCTTTTCCTCCCCGTCTCACATTTGCAATTTATTCAACCTGAATCTAAATGGAATTCATTCCAAACTTATCTCACTTAACCCAATCTCTAACCTAATCTAACTAAAGGAGACCTGAGGCATGGAGGGTGAAATAAGGACAAACATGGAGGTGTGGAAGGAAAATTATGTAAAAGGAAGAGGTGGAAGAAAATGAGGGTGTGGAAGAAAAGGGAGGGTGGGAAGAAAAGGAGGAAATGAAAAGGGAGGGTGGAAGAAAAGGGAGGGTGTGGGAAGAAAATGGGAGGGTGGGAAGAAAATGGAGGGTGTGGGAAGAAAAGGAGGGTGTGGGAAGAAAAGGGAGGGTGTGTGGGAAGAAAAGGGAGGTGGGTGTGGGAAGAAAAGGGAGGGTGTGGAAGAAGGAGCAGGGAAAAAAGGAGGGTGTGGAAAAAAGGAGGGGTGGGAAAAGAGAAGGAAGGTGTGGAACAGGCAAGGAGGGTGTGGGAAGAAAAGGGAGGGAGGGAAAGAAGAGATGGAGGGGAAAGAGATGGTATGTTTTATTAAAAAGATAAATGTTAGTATAAAAGTAAAAGAAATAAAAATATGTATAAAGTTGTTAATTCTAGGAAAGCATAAAAAAAATGAAACAACAAAAAAATACCAATGACAACAAGTAGACCCCTAGTTCTTACACAGTATTCAACTTCAGTACAACATACATGATTTCTACAGTTTAAATCTCACAATACTAATCTTATTTTCCTGATTCATATCCATTCACGTTTTATCTATTGTTTCAAGTCACGTGTTTGTTTATATAGATAAGAATGTAAACAAACAAAGTGAGGGGGGGTCATCTCTGGCGCAAACAAGTCGAGGTTTTGGGTTAACATCTTCACAGTTGGCAGTTGAAGATGTCTCTCTCTCTCCTTCTCTCTCCTCTCTCAGCCAGACGAGGAAGCTGAAAAGGAGGAAGAGAGGAGGAGGGGGAGGAGGGAGGGGGAAGGGGGGAAAGGAGGAAAGGAAGCAGAAAAGGAGAAGGGGGGGAAGGGGGAAGGAGGAAGGGGAGAAGGGGAGGAAGGAGGAAGTGAGCATGGGGACAATGAGGAAGGCAGAAGGGAGGAGGAGGAAGGGGAGGAAGAGGAGTGAGGGGAGGAAGAGGAGGGGGGGAGGAAGAGGACGAGGACGGAGGGGAGAAAGAGGAGGGGAGAAAGAGGAGGGGGAGAAAGAGGGGGGGAGAAAGAGGGAGGGGAGAAAGAGGAGGACAGAAAAGGGAGGAGGAAGAGGGTGCATACGGTGTACAGGGGGAAAGGGGGAAAAGGAGGAGAGGGGAAAGGAGAGAGGGGAAAGGGAAGAGAGGGGAGGAGGGCACAGCACCATTACCCACCACAAAGATTATTCACATCCAACACACTCATCTCCACTTACTACTCCTCCTCCTCTTCTATCATTTCCTTCCTCCTCCTCCTCCTCCTCCTCCTAATCTGTACGGTAAATCCCCCTCCCTCCCCCGACCCTCAAAATAGGTTATATACGAACATACTAACGACAGAAGTTGAAGCAGACAAGACCTCGGCTGCAACATTACATCCTACTTTAATTGTTAATACATTTTGTTTATTGCAAGAACTTAACCTGGTTATAACCACCCCAAAGGCCGTGGATGTTGAGAGTCAGGAAATTATATCCCAACCTAATCCAATATGGCGTGTACATTGTATAAAGACTTTACCCTAAATATAAGTGTGTTTTCTTAGGGATAAAATTCAAGGTGGATATTTTTTGAGAATGCGGACGTCGGCTGGCTGGCTGGCTGGCTCTCCTGTCTTAGGAACTCTCAAAAACCAACACCGCAGACGACTGCAAATAGAATTCACGTTTCCTTCATTGCATGTCAAATATCTCACCGATCCTTTGCAAGATGGAGCTGATGTCATGAAACCTGTGAGTTCTTGGTGGATCCATGTTTGATAAGAGGCGGGGGAGGGTGTCCCTGTGTCTGTATGTCAACCCCACGTACACAGGGGTCTTCTGTGGTTGCTAACCTCATGTGTGATTCGCCACCTCTTCAATATTCATCACGGGGCGGGTGTTAACACGGTAGCTGGACCACCAACCTACCTGCCAGGTCCTGCCTCACCTATGACCTATTGCGGCAAAATATAACACCGATGAGGAGTGGTGATGTCTGTCAGGCACTACACTGAGCTGTTGGTATTATTAATATCACCGCAAATGAGTAGAGACGGAAATAAACGGGTTAGAGATAGGGTAGAGATGCAGTAGAGTGGTGAGTTAGCCTTCAGGTGGTGGGTGTTAGGGGGAGGCACAGCTGGTGGTGAGGAGAACTGAAGGGGTAATGTACAGGGGCTAGGGGAACCTTCACATACTCCACACTGAGACTGTCACACTAAGGCTCTTTGCACTAAAACTCTACCACACTAAGACTGCCACAATGAGACTATGCCATTTTTAATTCCTTCCACCGCCTTACTGAGTCTTGTTTTACCTTCCACGCGGGTGACAGTGGAGGGGGCTGTTTCTTGTGACAATCACTGATGTTGATGAACCTCAACTAGGAGGGATAGGGAGGAGGAAGAAGGAAGAGTAGAAGAAGAGAGGGAGGGGGGGGTAGGGCGGAAGGGCAGCAGCGTGGCGCCGAGACGAACTTCGGCATCATCTGGTGGGGCCACCTTCATTCCTGGTCACTCCACTCCACCAAATGCACGAGAGAGAGAGAGAGAGAGAGAGAGAGATAGAGAGAGAGAGAGAGGGGGGGGGGGGGGGGGGGGGGGGCCTTATCTTTCATACCACAATGAGTTGGGATATTACTCATTGTCAGCTTCTAACATTTCTCCTCGCAACATCCTGCTTACCACGTCGTGTGTCCCCTCCTGAAGCTGGTCACTGATCGTCTTCTAACCTGGCTGTAACCCCCCGGCCTACCCAAGACCTTTGGAGGAGTTTTTCTCACCTGGGGATGTGAACGTTCGGGGATGTATCGGGTGCCTGTCTTTAAATAAGTGAATACATCCACTTAGCTCACCTGGTATCGTCCTCGTTCTCCTGTTAGCCAGCCATCCAGGTGTGACCACGGCATCAAGTTAAGGCTCCCTGAGACACCTGTAAGATGGAGGTTATTAATTAAGAAAGAAGAAAAAATGAAGGAGTGTATTAAACGAAACGAGTTACTTCCTCTCATAGGCCTGATACACACACAACACTAAGCCGCTAGTAATATTGGGGTAGGGTGTGGGGGGGGGTAGTGTCGCCTGTACTTCTCTTCACCACCACAACTACACCTGGAGAAAGAAAACATCGACAACATGCAAAGAGGAATGCGCTCACCGTGAAAACTAAACCTGTTATTATAAACTTTAGCATCAAAGATCAAAGTGACAGCTCTTTCCCTACCCGGCGTGATCTGCTGCCTGTCTCGAGTGAATCAGTGCAGCTTACAGTAAACGTCCAATTGTTATTTATCAAAAGATGTGTTTATCCTTACCTCCTCCTGCTGACCCTGAACTTGAAATCACATGTAATGTAGGTTTGTATGGTCATAAAGGTATGGTTTCATTAGAGAGGATTTAGGTGGGGCTTGAGTAGTGTACCTGTATAGTTCAAAGGTGTGTAGGATTTTACGTGGGCAACACACAGATGGTGGTCTTATTTCCGGGTCGTTTGTGTCAAGGGATATGTGGGTTGAATACTGTGGTACCTGGTTTAGTTATAGTTATGGGGTGTAATGTGACAAATTATAGTACACATACACCCTCCAAAAAAGTATCTTACCGTGGGGACCTCGATGAATAGCTGAAATGAACACTGTGACCCTGTTTGTCGTGTAGTGTTGTGGAATTCTTCTTCCGTTGTGTCATATTGTCTCTGGCACACAAGGTAAAGGTACTTTTTTGGGGAGGGGGAGCGAATGTTACCTAAAATTGAGATAATAATATTATGGTTAGTTAGGGTTTAGGTTAGGTTTAGGTTAGTTAGGTTTATGGTAATGTTTTAAAAAGTGGTTATCATCGTTAAAGGGAAAATAATAGTTATACTGCGATATTTGACGAGGTGAAGCGGTGAATCGTATGAGCACTGATGGTGAAGGGTTTATGTGGTTATTTAGCTACTGTGGAACACAACCAGATTTTTGGTAGCAATTAGTACCTGGGTTAGATGCACACACACAGAGTGGAGGGAGGGAAGTGTGCTGTTGGTGGATGGCAAGTCTGGAGTTTTACCACGTGAGTTATTTACGAAGTATCATGGGAGGCTTATACGTCTGCCTAAGTATGAGAGACTCGTTTATTGGCGACGACCTAGCTGCTGACTCCAGTTCCACCTCCCTCCTCATCCCTCCTCCCTACCCCAACCTCACGTGCCTCCAGTTTAGGTTTGACCGGGATGACTGGCTGCCTCACCTGTGAATCAATTACTGTACCTGGGTCCGGACCTAAGAGAAGTACAGTATGTAAGTGAAAATATTCCTCTTGTAACTCAAGACCTAAGAATATACCTCACGAGGTTGACTTTAGATTACAAACACAATACTACCAAGTTATTAATATCCTAAAAACAACAAATACGGGGAACATGAGATGATGTTCTTGAAATACGTACAAATATTTGATTGTTGTGTACCCGAGTATAACCTGAATGCTAAAGGAACGTATAATAAAGGTAAAGTTACAGGTATAATTTGGATTTCATTATTATTATTTTTTTGGGGTAGATTATAAAGTTGAGTAGATGTGTAGAGAGGAGGAGGGGGGAGGAGTGGGGAGTTGGGGTGGAGGGGAACGAGAGAAGTGTGGAGGGGAGAGTAGGGAAGAAGAGGGGACAGGTAGAGAGTGAGGGGGAGGGAAGGGGAGAGTGTGGAGGGGAGGGTGGGGAGAGAGGGGGTGGGGAGAGTAGCAGGAAAGGGGAGGGGTGTGGGATAAGGTGGAGGAAGGGGGACGGGGATAGGGGAGGGTGACGGGAGGGAGGGTGTGTGGTGCTGTGCCTGAGCAGTGTTTTAGCAAAGGAGAATTAACATAATGCTCCTCATTTTTCTGAGCACAGTTCACCCTTTAGAACCTGAGACTGGGTGATGTAAGTCTTTAATTCAGTGACCCTCTTTGACCCTATTCTTAGACCCCCACCTCCAAGGACCCCTCATCTCCTGGATTCCCCTTAGTCTTCTCCTGCAGGGGTCGATATAATGTAATGTTGGGTGTAGGTTAGGTTTAGATCAATTTAGGTTAGGTTAGGTTTGGTTAGATTTAGATCGTTAGGTTAGGTTAAATTAGGTTAGGTTAGTGGTTAATATAAGAACCCATTCCCCAGCCTCAACTAAAACTACGACACAAGGCTACATCAACTACGGCACCACGACTACACTGAGACTCTACTGTAGCCAGACGTGTTCTATACGGTTACGATAGGTAAAAATTAACGTTGGCATCTGTGTGAGAACCTGGAGTGAGATTGATTAATCCAGGTGTAGACAGGTGAGGGTGTGGCGAACTCCTGTGATCAAGAGTGATGGTAGCTGGCCAATACCTCCCTCATATGCAGGTGTGTGTGTGTGTGTGTGTGTGTGTGTGTGTGTGTGTGTGTGTCCAGCTTCAATGGTAATGGTAATGGTGGTGATGGTAAATGATAATGGTGTTAATGGAAATGATGATATAAAATAGTCACCATGAAATTTTTATATATTTCTGTCTCTATATAAACACACACATACCTTATGGGGGCACGAGATGTGGGGCTATAGTGTATTATTATTAATATATATAATAACAATGTTTTACAGCTTATAATCTACCAGTAACAAAAGTTGAAAAAAAAAGACCATCAACACGACGTCTATAATCTACCAGTAACAAAGACCATCCTACGACGTCTATAATCTTACCAGTAACAAAGTCCGTCCTCACGAAGTCTATAATTATTTAACAGTAACAAGGTCCATCCTACACGACGTCTAGAATCTACCAGTAACAAAAAGTTGAAACAAAAGACCATCCTGCGACGTCTATAATCTAGTAACAAAAGTTCATCCTCCACGATGTTCATAATTATTTAACAAACAAAGGTCCATCCTGCGACGTTCTAGAATCTACTAGTAACAAAGGTCCATCCCACGACGTCTATAATCTACCAGTAAGGATCGCATCCTGCACGTAATAATATGTATATACTGTTAATGTTTAGGTAAGTTTGTTGAGTTATTTATATTGAATATTTTTGTTAAGGATTGTGGTACTTATTATACACAACGAAAACTCGCATCCTTTGTCAACTTCATCAGTCGATTGTCTTTGTTTTTTGTTGTTAGTTACCTGTTGGGATCTGGGTAGACGTATAACTATATTCTAAATCCTCAACTCGTAACAACATTAACACATGGAACACATTAACACAACATGGAACACATCAACACAACATGGAACACATTAACACAACATGGAACACATTAACACATGGAACACATTAACACAACATGGAACACATCAACACAACATGAAACACATTAACACAACATGGAACACATTAACATTAACATGGAACACATTAACATGAAACAAGACAAAAACACATCAGGCAGAGGGCTGTATTAGTTCTCCCGTCCGCCCTTATTACTGAACAGTCTCGTGATGTCAGGATTGGAGGCATAAAGGTATATACGTGAGACTGATGACTCCAGGGGATGTCAAGGTCTAGTGTGTTGATGATGGTGAAGCGCAGAGTACGATGTGTGCGTGTGTGTGTGCGTGTGTGTGTGCGTGTGTGTGTGTGTGTGTGCGTGTGGAAATTAAAGTTTTCTGGAACTCCTATTGCTTTAGCAGTGTTGGATGGTGGTCATGGTAGTGGTGATGATGATGTGATGGTGGTGGATGGTGGTTGGTGATGGTGGTGGTGGTTGTGGTGGTGGTTGGTGATGGTGGTGGTGATGGTGGTTGGTGATGGTGGTGGTGATGGTGTGGTGGTTGGTGATGGTGGTGGTGTTGTGATGGTGGTGGTGGTGGTGTGGTGGTGATGGTGGTGGTGGTGGTGGTGGGGTGGTGGTGGTGTGTGATGATGAGGTGGATGTGGAGAATCGTCACTGTAAACACAACACAAAAACATCACAGTCAACACAAGAACAGTAAACACAAAACACACAACACAGTCAACACAACACAATCAACACAACACAGTAAACACAAATAGTAATCACAAGAAAGTAAACACAACACAATAAACACAGTAAACACAACACACACAACACAACAGTAAACACAACACAACACAACACAAATAAACACACAACAACACAACAAACACAACACAGTAAACACAGAAACAAAACAACACAGTCAACACTCCCTCCAGGTGACCAACACAGCCCAGGTAGATAACAACTATATCTGGTTCCTCATAAACTTGTATTGAATGTTTTTACCGAAGGGAGTATTGTGTTGTGTTGTATTTTTCAGGTATTGGGTGTAGTGAAATATAAGGAGTGTAGTGGGGGTGTAGGTGTAGTAGGGGGTGTAGGGTGTAGTGTAGATGTGTAGGATTGTGAGTGGGATGTAAGGTGTAGTGGGGGTGTAGGGTGTAGTGAAGTGTGGTAGAAAGTGAGGGTGTAGTGGGGGTGTTGGGTGTAGTAGGGGTGTAAGTGTAGTGAAGTGTGAGGGTGTAGTATGGGGTGTTGGGTGTAGTAGAGGTGTAGGGTGTAGTGGGGTGTAGGGGTGTGGTGAATTTGTAGGGTGTAGAGGGTGTAGGGTGTGGTGGGGATGTGGGGATGTAGTGTGGGTGGGGTGTAGTGGGGTGTTGGGTGTAGTGGGGGTGTAGGGTGTAGTGGGGTGTTGGGTGTGGTGGGGGTGGGGTGTGGGGGTGTTGGGTGTAGTGGGGTGTGGGTGTAGTGGGGTGTTGGTGTGGTGGGGTGTGGGGTGTAGTGGGGTGTTGGGTGTGTGGTGGGGTGTTGGGTGTGAGTGGGGTGTAGGGTGTGTGGGGGTGTTGGGTTTAGTGGGGTGTTGGGTGTAGTGGGGGTGTTGGGTGTGGTGGGGGTGTGGGGTGTGGTGGGGTGTTGGGTGTGGTGGGGTGTGGGGTGTAGTGGGTGTTGGGTGTAGTGGGGGTGTAGGGTGTGGTGGGGTGTTGTGGTGTGAGTGGTGTTGGGTGTAGTGGGGGTGTAGTGGGGTGTAGGGTGGTGGGGGTGTGGGGTGTGGTGGGGATGTGGGATGTGAGTGTGGGTGGGGTGTGGTGGGGTGTGGGATGTGGTGTGGGTGGGGAAGTGGTGGGGTGTGTGGGATGTGGTGGGGGTGTGGGGTGTGGTGGGGTGTGGGGTGTAGTGGGGTGTGTGGTGTGGTGGGGGTGTTGGGTGTAGTGGGGTGTGGGGTGTGGTGGGGTGTTGGGTGTGGTGGGGGTGTGGGGTGTAGTGGGGTGTTGGGTGTAGTGGGGGTGTTGGGTGTAGTGGGGTGTTGGGTGTAGTGGTGTGTAGTGGGGTGTGGGGTGTAGTGGGGGTGTAGGGTGTGGTGGGGTGTGGGGTGTAGTGGGGTGTTGGGTGTAGTGGGGGTCTTGGGTGTAGTGGGGGTGTTGGGTGTGGTGGGGGGGTGTGGGGTGTGGTGGGGTGTGGGATAGTGTGGGTGGGGTGTGGGGTAGGTGGGAGTGAGAGAGTACGTTTGGTGCAGGGGAGATGGATGATGTGGGTGTAGAACAGACAGTGTGGGGCGTAACTAGAGGGTGTGGGTGTGGGTGGGGTGTGGGTGGGGTGTTAGTGGGGGTGTGGGTGTGGGTGGGGTGTGGGATGAAGCATATTGTATCATGGAGAACAAGCAATACATGAACATACACACCTGCTCGTCTGAACGGACTTGATACTAAAACAATTCTAAGAGTAAGAGACAGTGGTGCCAATCTCTGCCATACATTATTAAGGAGCAGGTGTTGAGCCAGCGGGCAGGTAAAAGGTTACCTGTGTTGGTACTTAATTAAATGAAAACAACTGACCTGGTTGTTTACTATGATCTGTTAGTCCCCTCAGTCTACCTGTTGGTCTGTTTGTCTAGTTGTTTGTATGTATCTGTCTGTCTGTCTCTGTCTCTGTGTTCTTAAGTTACCATAACGAATTTCAGCAAATTTGGGAAAACAGGTATTATATTTTCTCACTTTTGAACAATTCAGAAAATGGCCGACTGGTGTCCACTTTGTTATAGTTTTTAATACTGTTTTCCGTTAATATTTCCCACACACAGCCTAGTGGTCGTCTTCCTCAGCGACGTGAGGTTGTTGGAAGGGTTTCATTTATTGGGTTATATTATTAATGGCCGACAGTGAAGGCACGTGTATGGGACATGTGCTGTTATACAATCACCTCGTGTTGTGTGCAGTACCCCCCTCCTCCGGCACAGTGCTTAACTCCTTGTGTTGCTCTGTACTGAAGTAAAGCGGTCTGGAGTTACAAATAGAACAGTATAACTGTCGTCAGTAGTAAATGTTCATAGCTACCAATTCCTCAGTAGTATAGTGGTGAGTATCCCCGCCTGTCACGCAGGAGACCGGGGTTCGATTCCCCGCCGGGAGGATGTTTGTTCACCTCGTAAACATTGAGAGCCAAGTGGACACTTCACAACCTAATACTCGAGTACTGTGGCGGGACACTGTTATAACTAAGGTCATTGTGCTGTTTGTGGACTGCATACCTCTCTCCTGTATGCGAGGTGAACAAACACAATCCTCCCGGCAGGAATCGAACCCCGGTCTCCCGCGTGACAGGCAGGATACTCACCACTATACTACCGAGGAATTGGTAGCTATGAACATTTACTACTGGACGACAGTTATACTGTTCTATTTGGATAACTCCAGACCGCTTTACTCAGTACAGAGCAACACAACAACAGCTGTTGTTTTTAATATATAATCGAGTGAAGGACTTCTACAGCGGCCAAGTGTGAAGGCGTCTCTGTGTTATTCTCGGAACAGGTGGGCGGCATCAGGGTTCTCTGATTCATGATCCTAATACTCGTGTGTGTGTGTGTGTGTGTGTGTGTGTGTGTGTGTGTGTGTGTGTGTGTGTGTGTGTGTGTGTGTGTGTGTGTGTGTGAACGGATATATGGTACTCCTCTTCCCTTGGTTTCTTATTTTCTTCAAAGTCTTCTTCCTCTTTCTTCCTTACTTCTCTTCTTCTTTGTACTTCTCTTTTATTCCTTGTTTTTCTTCCTCCTCTTGTTCTATTTTATTCTTTCTCATAAATTTAGATATTTTCTACCTAGGCTCAATATATATGTCCAGGCTCCACTTTTATCATTATCACCTTTAAAACACCCCCACCTCACCTCAATGTTACCTGTAATAAGCAAAATCAGTTACGCATTCTCACCTGTAATACGCAAATTAAGTTACGCATTCTCACCTGTAATAAGCAAATTAAGTTACGCATTCTCACCTGTAATACGCAAATTAGTTACGCATTCTCACCTGTAATAAGCAAATTAAGTTACGCATTCTCACCTGTAATAAGCAAAACAGGTGATGAATAAAAGAAAAATCAGTTTGAATAGGAGTCAAGGAGAGGAGGTGAGGTGTGTGTGGCCCAGCAGAAACCACACACACACCTATAGCCCTGTGAGCTCTGATAACTCAAACACCTGTCCTCCTCTCACGATTCTCCGATGATAAAAGTTGGTACTGAAAACATGATGAGGGCCAAATCACGATAAGGAACAAAACAACAGAACACAACCATGACGATTACAAAGTTAAACAAAAAAACCAAACAAACAAACAAACAAAGGCAAAAACAATCACACTTGGCCAAGGTCGACAAGTGTAGCACAGAGATGGACACTCACTCACTCATTGACGTCACGCCCAGGATGTAAACAAGGTGTGAGGGCAGGGATTGACGACGTAAGAAGCCGCGCACGGGGTTAGGTTAGGTTAGGTTAGGTTAGGTTAGGTCAGGTTAGGTTAGGTTAGGTCAGGTCAGGTCAGGTCAGGTTAGGTTAGGTTAGGTTAGGTTAGGTCAGGTCAGGTCAGGTCGATTATGTAGATTTTAATAGACAGTCTTCATATAATTAATTAATAGGCAAAGGAGAGACTACTATATATAATTATCTCGATAACTAAGTGGTATTAATTATCTTGTTAAGTGTCTGTCTGTCTGTCTGTCTGTCTGCCTGTCTGTCTGTCTGTCTGCCTGTCTGTCTCTCCTTTTTTAAACGCTCGTCATCTATACATCTCTAGTGGGTGTATAGGTGTGGAGTGTGGAGTCTAGGGTGTCGTCTTGGGTGTTAGGGTGGGTGTAGGTCTAGAATGCGTCTTGGGTGTAGGGTGTGGGTGTGGAGTCTGGGTGTACGTCTTGGGTGTAGGTGTGGGTGTGGGTCTGGGGTGTACGTCTTGGGTGTAGGTGTGGGTGTAGATGTAGGGTGTGGGTGTGGTGGAGGGTTGTAGTAGATGATGGGGAGGAAGGGAACACACACAACAATGGTTATATTCAGGAGGGCAAGGGGAGGTGGGGAGGATAAGAGGAGTAGGGAGGATAAGAGGGAGGTAGGGAGGGTAGAGGGAGGTGGGGAGGGTAAGAGGGAGGTAGGGAGGGTAAGAGGGAGTAGGGGAGGGTAAGGGGTGGGGAGGGTGAGGGAGGTGGGGAGGAGGTAGGGAGGTGAGGGAGGTATGGAAGGAAGGGGGGAAGGGAGGATAGCGGGTGGAAGGAGGGAGGGAGGACAGGGGGGAAAGGAGGGAGGGAGGACAAGGGGGGAAGGAGGGGGGAGGGCGAAAGGGGGGACAAAGGGGTAAAGGCAGGGAGTGGGAAGAAGGAGAAAGAGGAAAGGAGGAGGGTTGAAAAGTAGTAAGGAGGGTAAGGAGGGAGGGAGGAAGAAAAGGGGGGGTTAAGGGAGAGAAAGTTCACTTCCCCCTACGTCTTGATCACCATGACAACGTATTGCCTCAGGTGAAAGGTGTAGTCTTTCTCTGGGACCACAAAACACCAACCTTAGCTGTCTACCTCTACCTGTCTACCTCAGTGTCTACCTCTACCTGTCTACCTCAGTGTCTACTTCTACCTGTCTACCTCAGTGTCTACTTCTACCTGTCTACCTCAGTGTCTACCTCTACCTGTCTACCTCAGTGTCTACCTCTACCTGTCTACCTCAGTGTCTACTTCTACCTGTCTACCTCAGTGTCTACCTCTACCTGTCTACCTCAGTGTCTACCTCTACCTGTCTACCTCAGTGTTCTACTTCTACCTGTCTACCTCAGTGTTTGCCTCTACCTGTCTACCTCAGTGTCTCTTTCACCTGTCTACCTCAGTGTTTGCCTCTACCTGTCTACCTCAGTGTTTGCCTCTACCTGTCTACCTCAGTGTTTTCCTCTACCTGTCTACCTCAGTGTTTGCTTCTACCTGTCTACCTCAGTGTTTGCCTCTACCTGTCTACCTCAGTGTTTGCCTCTACCTGTCTACCTCAGTGTCTACTTCTGCGTCTACCTCAGTGTTTTGCCCTACCTGTCTACCTCAGTGTCTATTTCACCTGTCTACCTCAGTGTCTAACTCTACCTGTCTACCTCAGTGTCTCTTTTACCTGTCTACCTGTGTCTACCTCTACCTGTCTACCTCAGTGTCTACTTCTACCTGTCTACCTCAGTGTTTGTCTCATCTGCCTGTCTACCTCAGTGTCTGTTTCTACCTGTCTACCTCAGTGTCTACTTCTACCTGTCTACCTCAGTGTCTATTCTACCTGTCTACCTCAGTGTCTACTTCTACCTGTCTACCTCAGTGTCTACTTCTACCTGTCTACCTCAGTGTCTACTTCTACCTGTCTACCTCAGTGTCAACTTTTCCTTGTCTACCTCAGTGTCTACCTCTACCTGTCTACCTTAGTCTACCTTCTCTGTCTACCTCAGTGTCTACTCTCTACCTGTCTACCTCAGTGTCTACTTCCTGTCTACCTCAGTGTCTACTTTCTCCTGTCTACCTCCAGTGTCTACTTCTACCTGTCTACCTCAGTGTCCAACTTTTTCCTGTCTACCTCAGTGTCTACCTCACCTGTCTACCTCAGTGTCTACCTCACCTGTCTACCTCAGTGTCTACCTCTACCTGTCTACCTCAGTGTCTACTTCACCTGTCTACCTCAGTGTCTACTTCACCTGTCTACCTCAGTGTCTGCCTAGTGTCTACTTCACCTGTCTACCTCAGTGTTTGCCTCACCTGTCTACCTCAGTGTCTACTTCACCTGTCTACCCCAGTGTCTACCTCTACCTGTCTACCTCAGTGTCTACTTCTACCTGTCTACCTCAGTGTTTGCCTCTACCTGTCTACCCCAGTGTCTACTTCACCTGTCTACCCCAGTGTCTACTTCTACCTGTCTACCTCAGTGTCAACTTTTCCCTTGTTCACCTCAGTGTCTACCTCACCTGTCTACCTCAGTGTCCTCTACCTGTCTCCTCAGTGTTATCCCTCTACCAGTGTCTACTTCTACCTGTTTACCCCAGTGTCTACCTCTACCTGTCTACCTCAGTGTCTACCTCTACCTGTCTACCTCAGTGTCTACTTCTACCTGTCTACCTCAGTGTCTACCTCTACCTGTCTACCTCAGTGTCTACCTCTACCTGTCTACCTCAGTGTCTACCTCTACCTGTCACCTCAGTGTCTTCCTCACCTGTCCACCCAGTGTCCACTCCCACCTGTCTACCTCAGTGTCTCACCTCTACCTGTCTACCCCAGTCTACTTCACCTGTCTACCTCAGTGTCTACCTCTACCTGTCTACCTCAGTGTCTACCTCTACCTGTCTACCCCAGTGTCTACTTCTACCTGTCTACCTCAGTGTCTACTTCTACCTGTCTACCCCAGTGTCTACTCCCTACCTGTCTACCTCAGTGTCTACCTCCACCTGTCTACCTCAGTGTCTACCTTCA
>NW_024729288.1:792500-798417 GCF_018991925.1 Homarus americanus
CAGGTAGGAGTAGGTGTGTGGAGCAGGTAGAGATGAGTGTGGAGCTAGGGGAGGTAGGTGTGGGCAGGTAGGGTAGGTGTGGGCAGTGGGGGTAGGTGTGGGCAGGTAGGGGTAGGTGTGGGCAGGTGAGGTGGAGTGTGGGCAGGTAGGGGTAGGTGGGCAAGTGGTGGTGGGTGGGGCAGGTGGGCAGGTGGGGGCAGGGAGGAAGGCAGGGAGTGGGCAGGGGTAGGCAGGGGCAGGCAGGGCGGGCAGGGGGCAGGTGGGAGGGCAGGGGCAGGCAGGGAGGACAGGGGCAGGTGGGGAGGGCAGGGGCAGGTAGGGAGGGCAGGGGCAGGCAGGAGGAGGCAGGGGCAGGAGGAGGGAGGGCAGGGGCAGGAGGAGGGAGGGCAGGGCAGGGAGGAGGGAGGGCAGGGCAGGAGGGAGGAGGGGCAGGGGCAGGCAGGGCGGGCAGGGGTATGCAACTCAGGGCACTACTAAGGACACTACAGCCAAGAGGAGAGTGATTCATATTATTCATTATACGAGTGAGTGTTGCGACCATGAATCACCCGGGTGAGAGGGGGTGAGAGGAGGGAGGGAGAGGGGTGAGAGGGTGAGAGGGAGAGGGAGGGGTGTGAGCGAGGGAGGGTGAGGAGGAGATAAAGGAAGGGAGACACAATAAGTCCCCAGACAAACTTCTCTTTTGTTTACACCTCAACAACGGATCTGAATTAAATATCAATTAACAGCCTCCTCCCCCCACCCCTCCCTCCCAAATAATAGCAATTACTCTCAAGGTGTTCAGTTTCCCCTCTGGCGGCAGGCAGTTATTGTTCCGGTAATGAGAGGAGGGAGGAGAGTGAGGGTGGGGGAAAAACGACGATGATGGCAACAAACGTCAACACCCCGTAGAGAGAGAGAGCTGACGGACGGAGACTTGCGGTGTTTACATTACGAGGCGCAACGCTCATACCCCTCTCTCTCTCTCTCTCTTTTCTCTTTCTCTCTCTTTTCTTTCTCTCCCTTTCTCTATTCCTCTCTCTCCCTCCTTTCCCATTCTCTCTCTTTTTTTTTTTCTCATTTTTCTTCCCTTTTTATTCCTCTCTCTCTCTCTCTCTCCCTTTACCTACCTCCCTCCTTTCCTTTCTATTCCTTCCTCCCTCACAGCCCAACACTCAACACGCCCTCCTGCCATAGTTGTTTTCACACACACACACACACACACACACACACACACACACACACACACACACACACACTTAAGATACAACACAACAGTGGATTCTTACGAGGCATCTTACGTTCATATTATCCCCGTAATTGGAGATATATAAAGAACGTATTTACTCTCTTACGTTCATCTTAACCCTGAAATACATCGCACGTTCATTTTTATCCCTTAAGTCTTAAACACAATCAACTAACTGACTCACTTAAGATAAAATAACATGCAGATAAATTCGTCAAACTCCGTAGAAGTTTTATTTATTTTTCACCTAAATGGAGAAAAAGCGACCCATCTAGCCAGTGACGTCACGACTATAAACAGACGGGTAAAATGGCGCCGAGGATACACAGAGACTCTACCGTTACTTGAAGAGGGATAAAGAGGAGAGGCAGGGAGAGAAGGGATAAAGAGGAGAGGCAGGGAGAGAAGGGGAAAAAGGGCGAGGGAGGGAGGTGGTGAAGAATCAGGGGTTGTGTGTGGTTCCTCCTTCGTCAGGTTAAACACGACGAGTGTGTGAGTGATGCAAGTAGCCCTCTGTTAAGTGGGCGTGGGAGGCGTGTGAGACTATAGGGCGTGTGTGTGTGAGGGGTGTGGGTACATGCGGACGTTGGGGTTGTAAGGCGTGGTATAAATTGGGCTGTGAGGAGGTGGTGGGCGCCGTGGTCAAGTCACTCACTCCAGGATCATCAGAGAGAACACAGGAGGGGTGGAGGGTGAAGGGGGGTGGAAGGGGTGGTAAGGCAGGGGGTGGAGGGTGAAGGGGGTGAAGAGGGGTGGTAAGAGGAGGGGTGGAGGGTTGGTAAGTAGGGAGAGACAGAAAAGGATAAAGTGGGAGGGAGGAGGAGAGGGAGGGATAAACAAAGGAGGGAAAGGAAGGGCAAGAGGAGGGAAGGAGGGAGGAAGGGACAGAAGAGAAAGATAAGAGGGAGGGTATGAAATGTAGAGTAAGGAAGAAGAGGGTATGAGGAGGGAGAGAGAGGAGGAGAAAGAGAGAGGAGGAGGGTGGGAGAAAGAGGGGGGAAGGGAGGTGAAAGAGGGGAAGGGAGGGGGTGGGAGAAGGGGAGGGAGGGAGGAAGAAAGGAAAGGGGGAAAGAAAGGAGAGGAAGAGAAAGGAGGAGGGAGGGAGGGAGAAGAGTATCCTGGTGTGTAGGAGGAGGGTAGTGAGAGAACTTCAGTAATGAGGTGTAGGATAGGATAATAATAACTACGTCATAAGCACAGTCTTCCCTCCTCAATCCTCTTCCTTTCCTCCCTCCCATCCTCCCTACACCCTTCCCTCCCTCCTTCTCTCATGTTCTTCCCTACACCCTTCCTTCTCTTCCTCCCTCCGACCCTCCTTCCTCCTTCCTCGACCTCCTTCCCTCCCACCCTCCTGCCCCCCTCACACAGTCCAGAAGTAACATCTTTCTCAGTATTAATAGAATAAGATCTTTGTTAAACACGACTGGAGTGAATTCTTGGACTAATGGCACAGTAATGCCTTCTGTGTCCTGCCGTGTCCTGCCGTGTTCTGCCGTGTCCTGCCGTGTCCTGCCGTGTCCTACTGTGTCTTGCCGAGTCCTGCCGTGTTCTGCTGCGTCCTACTGCGTCCTACTGTGTCCTGCCGTGTTCTGTGTCTTGCTGTGTCGTGTGTCCTGTGTCCTTCAGTGTCCACCAGCCTCGTCCCTCACACAGTTCAAGCACCGTAACCACACCCAGCCCTTACTTCCGGTCAACCACAGTCAGGAACTCTGGACCGCAAAAAGTTAACCTAACCTAATATTAACTAAACCTAACCTAACATAATATTAGCTAAACTTAACCTTACCTAATATTAAACAAATCTAACCTAACCTAATATTACGCAAACCTAACCTAACCATTAGGACATAGGACCACTAGGATTGGGGTCTAATAAGCTCGGAGCCCATCAAGATTATAGGCTCTATTCCTGAAGATTAGCTCAGCCTGGGGTCAACTAAGACTGGAAACCATTAGAACTGGGGGTCACAATCCTACTGATGGCGTTATCCTGGGGTCTATTGGAACGGGGCCTATCTGATTAATTATATACGTGGGTCTTAGTGTCAGGACTCGTCAGTGTGTGAAGGAGAGGAGGGTCGTCTTGAGAGAGAGAGAGAGAGAGAGAGAGGGAGGGTCGTGTAGTGTGGAGGGAGGAAGGGAAGCACCGTGAACCACAATAAACAAACAGTGCTGCTACTCCACAGCCTCACTCTACCTGTGGCTCTTGTGTGTGTAAGTGAAGGTCGAGGCTGTGTGTATGTATATATCAATGATCACCTGTAAAGAAGATTAGTTCCCTCACCCTAACTCACCTGGGGGTCGGATTAGGTTAGGTTAGGGTATTTAATCATGAGGGTATTTAATCATAAATTGGGATGTCTAATCTTGCAGAGAGAGAGGACCCACAAAACTACTGGCTCAATTATCTCATTAGTCAACGACCACAACACATATCAACTAACCTCCTCGTCGTTCTACCTCTCGTGTTATGGTGCCGGACATGACATCTCCTGACAGCCTGACAGCCTCTATGACACATCCCTCACAGTTCCTCCTACCTCTTCTTCGACCTCCTCACCACCGAGTCAGTCAGTACCTGGGAAGACAAATTATGGCTTTAAAAACTACTTCTCGCCCTCCTCCTCCTTCTTGCCCCTCCAGCCCCCCTCCTTGCCCCTCCAGCCCTCCTTCCTTCCCGTCCCTCCAGTCCTCTCTCTTGCCCCTCCACCTCTCCATCCCGTCCCTCCATCACCACCACCACCAAACCGTAATTTCATAAAGTATTCACCAAAGTCGGTAATTTGGTATTAGCTGAAAGTCGGTAATTTAGCAGTTAGTAAATTCGGTGATTTCAAAGTCGACATAGCCACACGAACTGTATAAAGTTGATTCTTAGAACTTGGTCACTTTTTTTTTTTTTTTCCTTTAACTCTGAATAATAAAAACACAAGTGATTATGATACAGTAGAGTCAAAGTGTAATTACCTATCCATGTTTATTTCCTTTTTACCTCAAAAAATGTGTGTGTGTGTGTGTGTGTGTGTGTGTGTGTGTGTGTCATGATCCTAGGGGAAAAGTTATCATATATACACAAATCAAATACTTAAATAAACGCACAATACGTTTTGAATAAAACTTCCTTTTTTTTTTAAAAATGAAGTTCAGTTTTTTAATATTTCTGGTGGCAATTACTAAAGAGATTGTCAGGAGGCCCAACTGCTGCAGAAGCATGAGGTGGTGTGTTGCTGCTCATTCACCAGCCCCTTCGTCATGAGGACCAGGTGGAGAACGCCGAGTCGCCTGCCAACAGCACTTCCAGACCGTATCACCCTCCCGAGAACCTTCTGACCGTGAGGAGGACGTGAAAAGATCTCCTCCTCCGTCTCAAAAGATTTTTTGTCTGGCAAAATGATCCTCTGTCAGTGCCCATGCAGGAAGTGGCCGTGATAAGGACAACACCGATTCACTCCTCATTAATTATAGCGCCGCCGTCACCAACTGGCTCTGGGGACCCCAAACACGCAACAAAACGGCCTCGACAGAAGAACAAAGACAATGCCAGGCCAAGGGAAAAAACACCAACTTTGGTGAGAATGAGAAAAACGCAGCTTTGGCCAAGAGAGGCCAAGGGAAAAAAACACCCAGCTTTGGCCAGAGGCCAAGGAAAAACACCAACTTCGGCCAAGAGATGAGGGAAAGAAACACCAACTTTAATGAGAGAGATGAAGAAACTAGCTTTATTGAGAGATGAGGAAAAAACACCAACAATGGGAGTAAAGGAAGAAAAACACCAACCTTCGATAAAGGGAGAATGAGGAAAAACCTTAGCTTTAATGAGAGACCAAGGAAAGAAACACCAAGCTTTAATGAGAGAGAGATGGGAAAAACAACTTTATTAAGAGAGAATAGGAAAGAAACCTCAGCTTTAATGAGAGAGAGAATGAGGAAAACACCCAGCTTTATTGAGAATGAGGGAAGAAACAGCTTTGGCCAAGAGAGGCCAAGGGAAAAACACAACTTTGGCTGAGAGATGAGGAAAAAACACCAGCTTTAGTAAGAGAGAATGAGGAAAAACCAACACTATTGAGAGATAGGGAAAAAGCAAGCTTTATTGAGAGATAGGAAAAAACACCAACTAATGAGAGATAAGGGAAAAAACATAGCTTCGGCCAAGAGATAAGGAAAAACACCAGCTTTATTAGAGAATAGGGAAAGAAACAACTTTATTAAGAGATGAGGAAAGAAAACACCAACTTCATTAAGAAGATAAATGCCCTATAATAAGAGAAGTCCAAGGAAAAACATCAACTTCGGCCAAGAAGATAAATGCCTTAGCCAAGAAGGCCAAGGGAAAGATGACCAAGAAGGAAATTAAGGAATTAAAACAGGCTTTGAAAAAAAGAAAGGTGTCTTGGTTTTCCCAAAAATGTTCCTTCTACCTGTGATGACCTCCACCACAGGGCCGGTGCTGGGAATTGCGGGGCCCAATTGAAATTGATAGTGGGGCCCTCTACTCTACAAGTCGAAGGTGATGTTTTTATATTTCATTATGGTAATAACGCCTTAGCCAAAAAGCATTGAATTACTTGATATACTAAAAAGTTTAAAAAAACAGTATAAAAGTTTTGATTTTTTATTACAATTAAAAGACAATTACAGATAACTGTTTATGCACGGACCTTTTAAGAAATCACTTTTCTGGCTTTT
>NW_024729289.1:0-34437 GCF_018991925.1 Homarus americanus
TCGATCAAGGGCCTCTGTCGCCAATATCGATCAGGGGACTGTTATACTCGATGAGGACTGTTATATACTCAATCGCAGAAGCCATTATTATATTCAACCAGGGGACTTTTGTTATCCTCGATAAGGGAATTTGTTTTACTCGGCCAGGGACTTTGTTATACTCGATCAGTGGAATTTATACTCGACCAGGGGGACTTTGTTATACTCGATCAGAGGACTTTGTTATACTCGATCAGGGGACTTTGTTTACTCAAGTCAGGGGAACTGTTATACTCGATCAAAGGGACTTTGTTAAACTCGATAAATAGCGCTTTATTATATACTCGATGAAGGACTTTGTTATACTCGATTAGGGAGCTTTATTTATACTCGATCAGAGACTTTGTTATACTCGATCAGGGGACTTTGTTATACTCGACCAGGGGACTTTATTTATACTCGATCAGGAGGCTTTGTTATACTCGATCAGGGGACATTACTATACTCGACCAAGGAACTTTTGTTTTACTGATCAGGGGATATGTTATATCGATCGGGGATGTGTTATACTCGATCACTGGACTTTGATATACGCGATCAGGAGGCTTTGTTATACTCAAACGGAGGCCTTTGTTTTTCTCGATCGGGGCGCTGTTATCCTCGATCAATGGACTGTTATACTCGATTGGGGGACTTTGTTATACTCGATCAGGGGCTTTGTTTTCCTTGATCAGGGGAGTTTTATACTCCATCAGGGTCTTTGTTGCTCTCCATCAGGGCCTTTGTTGCTCTCAACCAGGGAACTTTGTTATATACTCGATCAGGGGACTTTGTTATACTTGATCACTGGACTTTGTAATATTCTTTTAGGGGAACTGTTATACTCGACCAGGGGCCTTTGTTATACTCGATAAGGGGACTTTTGTTATATACTCGATCAGAAATTTGTTTTACTAGACCAGGGGACTTAGTTATATACTCGATCGGGGACTGTCATATACTCATTGAGCCTTTGTTATACTCGATCATGAGCCATTGTTATATTCAACCAGGGAACTTTATTATACTCGATTAGAGACTTTGTTATATTCGATTAGGGACTTTGTTATACTCGATGAAGGGCATTGTTATACTCGATCAAATGCGCTGCTATCTCGATTAGGGGACTTTGTTAGACGCGATTAGGGGCCTTTGTTATTCTCGATCCAGGTGACTTCGTTATACCTGATTAGGGCTTTGTTATACTCGACCTGGGGCCTTTATTTATGCTCGATTAGGGGACTTTGTTATGCTCGATCAAGGGCCTTTGTTATACTATATCAGGGGTTTGATATACGGGCCTTTGTTATACTCGATCAAGGGCCTGTCATAATCGACATCAGGGACTTTGTTATAATTGATCGGGGGAATTTGTTATACTCGATCAGGGACTTTGTTATACACGATGATTGGGCTTTGTTATACTCGATCAGGACTTTGTTATACTCGACCAGGTCCTTTGTTATACTCGATGATTGGGCTTTGTTATACCCGATAAGGGACTTTGTTATACCTCGATTAGGGGACTTTGTTATGCTCGAGCAGGGTACTTTGTTATACCTCGATCAGGGACTTGTTATACTCGATCAGGGACTTTCTATACTCGATGATTGGGCTTTTTATACTCGATCAGAGGACTTTGTTATACTCGACCAGGGTCCTTTTATATGCTCGACCACTGGCCTTTGTTATACCTCGATCAGGGGCTTTGTTATATTCGATTAGGGACTTTGTTATACTCGACCAGGGCCTTTGTTATGGTCAACCAGGGACTTTGTTATACTCAATCAGGGACGTTGTTATACTTGGATCAGGGGCTTTGTTTTTCCTCGATCAGGACTTTGTTATACTCGATGATTGGGCTGTTATACCCGATCAGAGGACTTTGTTATACTCGACCAGGGCCTTTGTTATGGTCAACCAGGGACTTTGTTATACCCAATCAGGGGACGTTGTTATACTTGATCAGGGGCTTTGGTTTTCCTCGAACAGGACTTTTATACTCGATGATTGGGCTTGTTATACCTCGTCTCAGGGCCTTTTCATAATCGATTAGGGACTTTGTTAGACTCGATGAGCGGCGGTTGTTATACTCGATGAGGGGCCTTTGTTATACTCAATCATGGGCCATTGTTATATTCAACCAGGGGACTTTGTTATACTCGATCAGGGGGCTTTGTTATAATCGATTAGGGACTTTGTTAATACTCGATGAGGGGCATTTGTTATACTCGATCAAGAGCCTTTGCTATACTCGATCAGTGGACTTTGTTAAACCTGATCAGGGGGCTTTGTTATGCTCGATCAGGGGCCTTTGTTATACTATATCAGGCAGCATTTGTTATACTCGAACCAGGGGAATTTGTTATACTCGATCATGAGACTTTGTTATTCTCGATCAGGGCCTTTATTATACTCGACCAGGGTAGTTTGATATACTCGATCAGGGGACTTTGTTATACTCGGTCAAGGGGCTTTATTATGCTCGATCAGGGGACTTTGTTATACTCGATCAGGGGACTTTGTTTTACTTGATCAGGGGAATTTGTTAAACTCGACCAGGGGACTTTGTTATACTCGATCAGGGGACATTACTATACTCGACCAGGGAACTTTGTTATACACGATCAGGGGATATGTTATACTCGATCAGGGGATGTGTTATATTCGATCAGGGGACTTTGTTATTCTCAGTCAGGAGGCTTCGTTATACTCTACCGGGGGCCTTTGTGTTACTCGATCAGGGGAATTTGTTATACTCGATCAGGGGACTTTGCTATACACGATGAGGGGGCTTGGTTATACTCAACCAGGGGACTTTGTTATACTCGATCAGGTGGTTTTGTTAAACCTGACCAGGGGTCTTTGTTAGGCTCGATCAAGGGACTTTGTTATACTCGATCAGGGGCGTTTGTTATACTCGATCAGGGGATATTGTTATACTCGATCAGGGGCCTTGTTTTCCTCGATCTGGGGACTTTGTTATACTCCATCAGGGACTTTGTTATGCTCCATTAGGGGCCTTTGTTATACTTGATCAGGGGACTTTGTTATACTTGATCAGGGGACTATGTATTATTTGATCTGGGTGGCTTTGTTATGCTCGACCGGGGGCCTTTGTTATGCTCGATAAGGGGACTTTGTTATACTCGATCAGGAGACTTTGTTATACTCGACCAGGGGACTTTGTTATACTCGATCAGGGGAATTTGTAATACTTGACTAGGGGAATTTGTTATACTCGATAAGGGGACTTTGTTATACTCGACCAGGGGACTTTTTTATACTCGATCAGGGGCCTATGTTAAACTCAATCAAGGGCCTCTGTCATAATCGATCAGGGGACTTTGTTATACTCGATGAGGGGCCTTTGTTATACTCGATGAGGGGCCTTTGTTATACTCAATCATAGGCCATTGTTATGTTCAACCAGGGGACTTTGTTATCCTCGATAAGGTGAATTTGTTTTACTCGACCAGGGGACTTTGTTATACTCGATCAGTGGAATTTGTTATACTCGACCAGGGGACTTTGTTATACACGACCAGGGGAATTTGTTATACTCGATCAGAGGACTTTGTTATACTCGATCGGCGGACTTTGTTTTACTCGATCAGGGGCTTTGTTATACTCGATCAAGGGACTTTGTTAAACTCGATTAATGGCCTTTATTATACTCGATGAAGGGCCTTTAATATACTCGATTAGGGGACTTTGTTATACTCGATCAGAGGACTTTGTTATACTCGATCAGGGGACTTTGTTATACTCGACCAGGGAACTTTGTTATACTCGATCAGGAGGCTTTGTTATACTCGATCAGCGGACATTACTATACTCGACTAGGGAACTTTGTTATACACGATCAGGGGATATGTTATACTCGATCAGGGGATGTGTTATACTCGATCACTGGACTTTGATATACGCGATCAGGAGGCTTTGTTATACTCAAACGGAAGCCTTTGTTTTTCTCGATCAGGGGAGTTGTTATCCTCGATCAATGGACTTTGTTATAATCGATTAGGGGACTTTGTTATACTCGATCAGGGGGCTTTGTTTTCCTTGACCAGGGGACTTTGTTATACTCCATCAGGGTCATTGTTATACTCCATCAGGGGCCTTTGTTATACTCGACCAGGGGACTTTGTTATACTCGATCAGGGGACTTTGTTATACTCAATGATTGGGCTTTGTTATACTCGATCAGTTAACTTTGTTATACTCGATTAGGGTACTTTGTTATACTCGACCAGGGGCCATTGTTATGGTCAACCAGGGGACTTTGTTATACTTAATCAGGGGACTTTGTTATACTCGATCAGGGAGCTTTTTTTCCTCGACCAGGGGACTTTGTTATACTCGATAAGGGGACTTTGTTATACTCGATGATTTGGCTTTGTTTTACTCGATCAAGGGCCTTTGTCATAATCGATGAGGGGACTTTGTTAGACTCGATGAGGGGCCTTTGTTATACTCGATCAGGGGCCTTTGTTATACCCAATCATGGGCCATTGTTATATTCAACCATGGGACTTTGTTATTCAAGATCAGGGGGCTTTGTTATATTCGATTAGGGGACTTTGTTATACTCGATGAGGGACATTTGTTATACTCGACCAAGGGCCTTTGCTAAACTAGATCAGGGGACTTTGTTAGACTCGATTAGGGGCCTTTGTTATTCTCGATCAGGGGACTTTGTTATACCTGATGAGGGGCTTTGTTATACTCGACCAGGGGCCTTTGTTATGCTCGATCAGAGGCCTTTGTTATAGTATATGAGGGACTTTGTTATACTCGATGATTTGGCTTTGTTTTACTCGATCAAGGGCCTTTGTCATAATCGATGAAGGGACTTTGTTAGACTCGATGAGGGGCCTTTGTTATACTCAATCAGGGGACTTTGTTATACTCAGTCAGGAGGCTTTGTTATACTCAACCGGGGGCCTTTGTTATACACGATCAGGGGAATTTGTTATACTCGAACCAGGGGAATTTGTTATACTCGATCATGAGACTTTGTTATACTCGATCAGGGCCTTTATTATACTCGACCAGGGGAGTTTGATATACTCGATCAGGGGACTTTGTTATACTCAGTAAGGGAACTTTCTTATACACGAACAGGGGATATGTTATACTCGATCAGGGGATGTGTTATACTCGATGAGGGGACTTTGTTATACTCGATCAGAGGGCTTTGTTTTCCTTGATCAGGGGTCTTTGTTATACTCCATCAGCGTCTTTGTTATACTCCATCAGGGGCTTTTGTTATACTCGACCAGGGGACTTTGTTGTACTTGATCACTGGACTTTGTAATATTCGATCAGGGGGGCTTTATTATACTCGACCAGGGGCCTTTGTTATGCTCGATAAGGGGACTTTGTTATACTCGATTAGGGGCCTTTGTTATTCTCGATCAGGGGACTTTGTTTTACTCGAACAAGGGTACTTTGTTATACTCGATCAGTGGACTTTGTTATACTCGATCAGGGGCCTTTGTTATGCTCGACCAGAGGACTTTTTTATACTCGATAAGGGGACTTTGTTTTACTCGATGAGGGGGCTTTGATATACTCGATCAGGGGACTTTGTTATACTCAATCAGGGGACTTTGTTATACTCGATGATTGGGCTTTTTTATACTCGATCAGGAGACTTTGTTATATTCGATTAGGGGACTTTGTTTTACTCGACCAGGGGCCTTTGTTATGGTCAACCAGGGGACTTTGTTATACTCAATCAGGGGACTTTGTTATACTTGATCACGGGGCTTTGTTTTACTCGACCAGGGGACTTTGTTATACTCGATCAGGGGACTTTGTTATACTCGATGATTGGGCTGTGTTATACTCGATCGAGGGCCTTTGTCATAATCGATCAGGGGACTTTGTTAGACTCGATGAAGGGCCTTTGTTATACTCGATGAGAGGCCTTTGTTATACTCGATCATGAGCCATTGTTATATTCAACCAGGGAACTTTGTTATACTCGATTAGGGGGCTTTGTTATATTCGATTACGGGACTTTGTTATACTCGATGAGGGGCATTTGTTATACTCGATCAAGGGCCTTTGCTATACTCGATTAGGGGACTTTGTTAGATTCGATTAGGGGGCCTTTGTTATTCTCGATCAGGTGACTTCGTTATACCTGATTAGGGGGCTTTGTTATACTCGACCTGGGGCCTTTGTTATGCTCGATTAGGGGACTTTGTTATGCTCGATCAGGGGTCTTTGTTATACTATATCAGGGGCTTTTGTTATACTCGAACCAGGGGAATTTGTTATACTCGATCTTGAGACTTTGTTATACTCGATCAGGGCCTTTATTATACTCGACCAGGGGGGTTTGATATACTCGATCAGGGGACTTTGTTATACTCGGTATGGAGGCTTTATTATACTCGATCAGGGGACTTTGTTATACTCGATCAGGGGACTTTGTTATACTCGATTAGGGGACTTTGTTATACTCGATCAGGGGGCTTTGTTTTCCTCGATCAGGGGACTTTGTTATACTCCATCATGGTCTTTGTTATACTCCATCTGGGGCCTTTGTTATACTCGACTAGGGGACTTTGTTATACTCGATCAGGGGACTTTGTTATACTTGATCAGGGGACTTTGTAATATTCGATAAGGGGGGTTTTGTTATACTCGACCAGGGGCCTTTGTTATACTCGATATGGGGACTTTGTTATACTCCATCAGGGGCCTTTGTTATACTCGATTAGGGGACATTACTATACTCGACCAGGGAACGTTGTTATACACGGTCAGGGGACTTTGTTATACTCGATCAGGGGATGTGTTATACTCGATGAGGGGTCTTTGTTATACTCGATAAGGGGACTTTGTTATACTCGATCAGGGGGCTTTGTTTTCCTCGATCAAGGGACTTTGTTATTCTCCATCAGGGTCTTTTTTATACTCCATTAGGGGCCTTTGTTATACTCCATCAGGGTCTTTGTTATACTGCATTAGGGGCCTTTGTCATACTCAAACAGGGAACTTTGTTTTACTCGATCAGGGTCTTTGTTGTACTTGATCAGGGGACTTTGTATTATTCGATAACGGGGGCTTTGTTATGCTCGACCAGGGGCCTTTGTTATGCTCGATAAGGGGACTTTGTTATACTCGATCAGGAGGCTTTGTTATACTCAACCGGGGGCCTTTGTTATTCTCGATATGGGGCCTTGGTTATACTCGACCAGGGGACTTTGTTATACTCGATCAGGGGAATTTGTTATACTCAACCAGGGGACTTTGTTATACTCGATACGGGGACTTTGTTATACTCGATCAGGGGACTTTGTTATACTCGATTAGGGGCCTTTGTTATACTCGATCAAGGGCCTTTGTCATACTCGATCGGAGGACTTTGTTAGACTCGATGAGGGGTCTTTGTTATACTCGATGTTGGGCCTTTTTATACTCAATCTTGGGCCTTTATTATACTCAACCAGGGGACTTTGTTATATTCGATTAGGGGACTTTGTTATACTCGATCAGAGGACTTTGCTATACACGATCAGGTGATATGTTATACTCGATCAGGGGATGTGTTATACTCGATCAGGGGCCACTGTTATACTCAATCAGGGGCCTTTGTTATACTCAATCAAGGGACTTTGTTATACTCGACCATGGGACTTTGTTATACTCGATTTGGGGACTTTGTTATACTCGATCAGGGGCCTTTATTATATTTGACCAAGGGACTTTGTTATACTCGATGAGAGGGCTTTGTTATACTCGATCAGGGGACTTTGTTATACTCGACCAGGGTCCTTTGTTATACTCGATGAGGTGCATTTGTTATTCTCGATCAAGGGGCTTTGCTATACTCGATCAGGGGATTTTGTTATACTAGATGAGGGGACTTTGTTATACTCAATCAGGGGGCTTTGTTATACTCGACCAGGGTCGTTTGTTATGCTCGATCAGAGGACTTTGTTATACTAGATCAGGGGACTTTGTTATACTCGATCAGGGGCCTCTATTATATTCGACCAGGGAACTTTGTTATACTCGATTAGGGGATTTTGTTATACTCGATGAGGGGGCTTTGATATACCCGATCAGGGGGCTTTGTTATATTCGACTAGGGGACTTTGTTATACTCGAAGAGGGGCATTTGTTATACTCGATCAAGGGGCTTTGCTTTACTCGATCAGGGGTTTTGTTATACTAGATCAGGGAACTTTGTTATACTCGATAAGGTGACTTTGTTATACTCAATGAGAGGACTTTGTTTTACTCGATCAGGGGACTTTTTTTTATTCGACCAGGGGACTTTATTATACACGATCAAGAGCCTTTGTTATACTCGATCAGGGGACTTTGTTATACTCGATCAGAGGACTTTGTTATATTTGATCAGGGGACTTTTTTATACTCGATGAGGGGTCTTTGTTATACTCGATCAGGGGACATTACTATACTCGACCAGGGAACTTTGTTATACACGATCAGGGGATATGTTATTCTTGATCAGGGGACTTTGTAATATTCGATCAGGGGGCTTTGTTATACTCGACCAGGGGCCTTTGTTATGCTATATAAGAGGTTTTTGTTATACTCGAACAAGGGGAATTTGTTATACTCGATAAGGGGACTTTGTTGTACTCGATGAGGGGCCTTTGTTATACTCGATCAGGGCCATTATTATAGTCAACCAGGGGGATTTCATATACTTGATCAGGGGACTTTCTTATACTCGATGAGGGGGCTCTTTTATACTCGACGAGGGTGATTTGTTATGTTCGACCAGTGGCCTTTGTTATACTTGATAAGGGGCCTTTGTTATTTTCAACAAGGGGACTTTGTTATACTCGATGAGGGGACTTTGTTATACTCGATCAGGGACTTTGTTATACTTGATCAGGGGATTTTGTAATATTCGATCGGCGGGTTTTGTTATACTCGACCAGGGGCCTTTGTTATGCTCGATAAGGGACTTTGTTATACTCGATGAGGGGCCTTTGTTATACTCGATCACGGGATATGTTATACTCGATCAGGGTATGTGTTATACTCAACCGGGGGCGTTTGTTATACTTGATCATGGGCCTTTGTTATACTCGATCAGGTGACTTTGTTATACTCGACTATGGGACTTTGTTATACTCGATCAGGGGACTTTGTTATACTCGATCAGTGGCCTTTATTATACTCAATTAAGGGCCTTTGTTATACTCGATCAGGGGACTTTGTTATACTCGGCCAGGGGCCTTTGTTATACTCGATCAGGGGCCTTTATTATACTCAATCAAGGTCCTTTGTTATACTCGATCAGGTGACTTTGTTATACTCTCCCAGGGGACTTTGTTATACACGATCTGAGGACTTTGTTATACTCGATCAGGGGACTTTGTTATACTCGACCAGGGGACTTTGTTATACTCGATCTGAGGACTTTGTTATATTCGATCAGGGGACTTTGTTATACTCGACCAGGGAACTTTGTTATACACGATCAGGGGATAAGTTATACTCCATCAGGGGGATGTGTTATACTCGATCAGGGGACTTTGTTATACTCGAACACGATGCTTTGTTATACTCAACCGAAGGCCTTTGTTATATTCGATCAGGGTCCTTTGTTTTCCTCGATCAAGGGAATTTGTTATACTCCATCAGGGTCTTTGTTATACTCCATCAGGGGCCTTTGTTATACTCGACCAGGGGACTTTGTTATACTCGATCAAGGGACTTTGTTATACTTGATCAGGGGACTTTGTAATATTCGATCAGGGGGGCTTTGTTATACTCGACCAGGGGCCTTTGTTATGCTCGATAAGGGGACTTTGTTATTCTCGATCAGGGGCCTTTGTTATACTCGACCAGGGGACTTTGTTATACTCGATCAGGGGACTTTGTTAAACTTGATCAGGGGACTTTGTAATATTCGATCAGGGGGGCTTTGTTATACTCGACCAGGGTACTTTGTTATGCTCGATAAGGGGACTTTGTTATACTTGTTCAGGGGCCTTTGTTATTCTCGATCAGGGGGCATTACTATACTCGACCAGAAAACTTTGTTATGCACGATCAGGGGACTTTGTTATACACGATCAGGGGACTTTGTTATACTCGATGAGGGGGCTTTGTTATACTCAACCAGAGGACTTTGTTATATTCGATCAGGTGGATTTGTTATTCTCGAACTGGGGTCTTTGTTATGCTCGATCAGGGGACGTTTTTATATTCGATCAGGGGCCTTTGTTATATTCGATCTGGGGACTTTGTTATACTCGATGAGGGGGCTTTATTATACTCAACCAGAGGACTTTGTTATATTCGATCAGGTGGAATTGTTATTCTCGAACTGGGGTCTTTGTTATACTCGATCAGGCGACGTTTTTAAATTCGATCAGGGGCCTCTGTTATGCTCGAACAGGGGAATTTGTTATACTCGATAAGGGGACTTTGTTATAATCGATCAGGGGCCTCTGTTATGCTCGATGAGGGGACATTACTATACTCGAACAGGGAACGTTGTTATACACGATCTGGGGATATGTTATACTCGGAAAGGGGACTTCATTATACACGATCAGGGGACTTTGTTATACTTGATCAGGAGGCTTTGTTATACTCAACCAGGGGACTTTGTTATACTCGATCAGGGGTCTTTGTTATGCTCGACCAGGGGCCTTTGTTATGCTCGATAAGGGGACTTTGTTATTCTCGATCAGTGGCCTTGGTTATATTCGACCAGGGGACTTTGTTATACTCGACTAGGGGACTTTGTTATACTCGATCAAGGGAATTTGTTATACTCGACCAGGGGACTTTGTTATACTCGATAAGGGGACTTTGTTATACTCGATCAGGGGACTTTGTTATACTCGATTAGGGGCCTATGTTATACTCGATCAAGGGCCTTTGTCATACTCTATGAGGGGACTTTGTTACACACGAAGAGGGGCCTTTGTTACACTCGATGAGGGGCCTTTTTTATACTCAATCATGGGCCTTTGTTATACTCGATCAAGGGCCTTTGTCATAATCGATCAGGGGACTTTGTTACACTCGATGAGGGGCCTTTGTTATACTCGAAGTGGGGACTTTGTTATACTCGATAAGGTGAATTTGTTATGTTCGACCAGGGGACTTTGTTATTCTCGATCAGGGGACATTACCATACACGACCAGGGAACTTTGTTATACACGATCAGGTGATATGTTATACTCTATCAAGGGATGTGTTATACTCGATCAGGGTCCTTTGTTACGCTCGACCAGTGGCCTTTCTTGTACTCAATCATGGGCCTTTGTTCTATTCGATTAGGGGATTCTGTTATACTCGACCAGGGAACTTTGTTTTACTCGATCAGGTGCCTTTATTTTACTCGATCAAGGGCCTTTGTTATCCTCGATCAGGGGACTTTGTTATACTCGATTAGAGGACGTTGTTATACTCGATCAGGGGACTTTGTTATACTCGATCAGGTGCCTTTATTATACTCGATCAGAGGACTTTGTTATACTCGATCAGGGGGCTTTGTTATACTCGATCAGGGGACATTACTATACTCGACCAGGCAACTTTGTTATACACGATCAGGTGATATGTTTTACTCGATCAGGGGATGTGTTATACTCGACCAGGGGACTTTGTTATACTCGATCAGGAGGCTTTGTTTTACTCAAACGGGGCCCTTTGGTATACTCGATCAGGGGCCTTTGTTATACTCGATCAAGGGACTTTGTTATACTCGACCATGGGACTTTGTTATACTAGATCAGGAGACTTTGTTATACTCGATAAGGGGCCTTTATTATACCCTACCAGGGGACTTTGTGATACTCGATTAGGGGACTTTTTTATACTCGATGAGGGTCTTTGACATACTCGATCAGGGGACTTTGTTATACTCGATCAAGGGACTTTGTTACGCTCGAGCAGTGGCCTTTGCTATACTCGATCACGGGATTTTGTTATACTAGATCAGGGGATTTTGTTATACTCGATCAGGGGGCTTTGTTATACTCGACCAGGGGCCTTTGTTATGCTCGATTAGAGGACTTTGTTATACTCCATCGGGGGACTTTGTTTTACTCGATGAGGGGGCTTTGTTTTACTCGATGAGGGGACATTGCTATACTCGATCAGGGGTCTTTGTTTTACTCAATCTGGGGACTTTTTTATACTTGATGAGGGGGCTTTGTTATACACGATCAGGGGACATGTTATACTCGATCAGGGGATGTGTTATACTTGATCAGGGGACGTTGTTATACTCGATGAGGAGGCTTTGTAATACTCAACCGGGGGCCTTTCTTATACTCGATCAGGGGCCTTTGTTATATTCCATCAAGGTACATTTTATACTCGACCATGGGACTTTGATATACGATATCAGGGGACTTTGTTCTACTCGATCATGGGCCTTTGTTATACTCGACCAGGAGACTTTGTTATACTCGATTAGGGGACTTTGTTATACTCGATCAGGGGACTTCTTTATACCTGATGAGTAGGATTTGTTATACTCGATCAGGGGACTTCGTTATACCTGATGAGTAGGATTTGTTATACTCGATCAGGGGACTTTGTTATACTCGACCAGGTTTTTTTCTTATGCTCGACCAGTGGCCTTTGTTATACTCGATCAGGGGGCTTTGATATATTCGATTAGGGGATTTTGTTATACTCGATGAGGGGCATTTGTTATACTCGATCAAGGGCCTTTGCTATACTCGATCACGGGATTTTGTTATACTAGATCAGGGGACTTTGTTATAATCGATCAGAGGGCTTTGTTATGCTCTACCAAGGGCCTTTGTTATGCTCGATCAGAGGACTTTGTTATAGTTGATGAGGGGGCTTTGTTATACTTGATGAGGGGGCTTTGTTATATTCTATCAGGGGACATTACTGTACTTGACCAAGGAACTTTGTTATACACGATCAACGGACATGTTATACTCGATCAGGGGATGTGTTATACTTAATCAGGTGACTTTGTTATACTTGACCATGGGACTTTGTTATACTCGATCAGGGGACTTTGTTATACTCGATCAGTGGCCTATGTTATACTCGATCAGGGGCCTTTGTTAAACTCGACCAGGAGACTTTGTTATACTCGATTAGGGGACTTTGTTATACTCGATGTGGGGCCTTTGATATACTCGAACAGGGGACTTTGTTATACTCGATCAGGGACTTTGTTTTACCTGATGAGTAGGATTTGTTATACTCGATCAGGGAAGTTTGTTATACTCGACCAGGGTCCTTTTCTTATACTCGACCAATGGCCTTTGTTATACTCAATCAGGGGGCTTTGTTATATTCGATTAGGGGACTTTGTTATACTCGATGAGGGGCATTTGTTATACTCGATCCTGGGTCTTTGCTATACTCGATAACGGGATTTTGTTATACTAGATCAGGGGACTTTGTTATACTCGATCAGAGGGCTTTGTTATACTCGACCAGGGGCCTTGGTTATGCTCGATGAGAGGACTTTGTTATACTCGACCAGGGGACTTTGTTATACTTGATGAGGGGGCTTTGTTATATTCTATCAGGGGACATTACTGTACTCGACCAGGGTACTTTGTTGTACACGATCAGGGGATGTGTTATACTCAACCGGGGGCCTTTGTTATACTCGATCATGGGCCTTTGTTATACTCGATCAGGTGACTTTGTTATACTCGAACCATAGGACTTTGTTATACTCTATCAGGGGACTTTGTTATACTCGAACAGGGGCCTTTGTTATACTCGATCAGGGGCCTTTGTTATACTGTATAAGGGGCTTTTGTTATACTCAAACCAGGGGAATTTGTTATACTCGATCATGAGACTTTGTTATATTCGATCAGGGCCTTTATTATACTCGATGAGGGGGCTTTGTTATACTCGACCATGGTCCTTTGTTATGCTCGACCAGTGACCTTTGTTGTACTCGATCAGGAGGCTTTGATATATTCGATTAGGGGATTTTGTTATACTCGAGCAGGGAACTTTGTTATACTCGATCAGGGGACTTTGTTAAACTCGGAAAGGGGACTTTGTTATTCTCGATAAGGGGACTTTGTTATACTCGATTAGGGGACTTTGTTATACTCGATCAAGGGCCTTTGTCATACTCGATCAGAGGACTTTATTATACTCGACCAGGGGACTTTGTTATACTCGATTAAGGAGTTTGTTTTACACGATCAGGGGATATGTTATACTCAATCAGGGGATGTGTTATACTCGATCAGGGGACGTTGTTATAGTCGATGAGGAGGCTTTGTTATACTCAACCGGGGGCCTTTGTTATACTCGATCAAGGGCCTTTACTATTCTCGATCACGGGATTTTGTTATACTAGATCAGGGGACTTTGTTATACTCGATCAGAGGGCTTTGTTTTACTCGTCCAGGAGCCTTTGTTATGCTCGATCAGAGGAATTTGTTATACTCGATCGGGGGACTTTGTTTTACTCGATCAGGGGGCTTTGTTATACTCGATCAGAGGACTTTGTTATACTCGACCAGGGGACTTTGTTTTACTCGATCAGGGGATTTTTTTTATTCGATCAAAGGACTTTGTTATACTCGATCAGGGGCCTTTATTATACTCGATCACGGCCCTTTGTTATACTCGACCAGGGGACTTTGTTATACTCGATCAATGGAATTTGTTATACTCGACCAGGGGACTTTGTTATACACGACCAGGGGACTTTGTTATACTCGATCGGAGGACTTTGTTATACTCGATCGGGGGACTTTGTTTTACTCGATCAGGGGCTTTGCTATACTCGATCAAGGGACTTTGTTAAACTCGATTAATGGCCTTTATTATACTCCATGAAGGGCCTTCTTATACTCGATTAGGCGAATTTGTTATAGTCGATCAGAGGATTTTGTTATACTCGATCAGGGGACTTTCTTATACTAGACCAGGGGACTTTGTTATACACGATCAGGGGATATGTTATACTCGATCAGGGGATATGTTGTACTCGATCACTGGACTTTGATAAACGCGATCAGGAGGCTTTGTTATACTCAAACGGAGGCCTTTGTTTTTCTCGATCAGGGGCCTTTGTTATCCTCGATCAATGGACTTTGTTATACTCGATTAGGGGATTCTGTTATACTCGATGAGGGGGCTTTGTTTTCCTTGATCAGGGGACTTTGTTATACTCCATCAGGGTCTTTGTTATACTCGACCAGGGGACTTTGTTTTACTCGATGAGGGGACTTTGTTATACTCGATCAGGGGCCTTTGTTATACTCGAACAGGGGACTTTGTTATACTCGATTAGGGGACTTTGTTATACTCGATGAGGGGGCTTTGATATATTCGATTAGGGGACTTTGTTATACTCGATTAAGGGACTTTGTAATACTCGATGATTGGGCTTTGTTATACTCGATCAGGGGACTTTGTTATGCTCGACCAAGGTCCTTTGTTATGCTTGACCAGTGGCCTTTGTTATACTCGATTAGAGGGCTTTGTTATACACAATCAGGGGACTTTGTTTTACTCGATCAAGGTACATTTTATACTCGACCATGGGACTTTGTTATACGAGATCAGGGGACTTTGTTCTACTCGATCATGGGCCTTTGTTATACTCGACCAGGGGACTTTGTTATACTCGATCAGGGGACTTCGTTATACCGGATGAGTAGGATTTGTTATACTCGATCAGGGGACTTCGTTATACCGGACGTTGTTATAGTCGATGAGGAGGCTTTGTTATACTCAACCGGGGGCCTTTGTTATACTCGATCAAGGGCCTTTGCTCTACTCGATCACGGGATTTTGTTATAATATATCAGGGGACTTTGTTATACTCGATCAGAGAGCTTTGTTATACTCGACCAGGAGCCTTTGTTTTGCTCGATCAGAAGACTTTGTTATACTCGACGAGGGGCCTTTGTTTTCCTCGATCAGGGGGCTTTGTTATACTCGATGAGGGGACTTTGTTATACTCGAACAGGGGCCTTTGTTATACTCGATCAAGGACTTTGTTATATTCGATTAAAGGCTTTCTTATATTCGATCAGGGACCTTTGTTATACTCGATTAGAGGACTTTGTTTTACACGATCAGGGGATATGTTCTACTCAATCAGGGGATGTGTTATACTCGATCAGGGGACGTTGTTATAGTCGATGAGGAGGCTTTGTTATACTCTACCGGGGGCCATTGTTATACTCGATCAAGGACCTTTGCTATACTCGATCACGGGATTTTGTTATACTAGATAAGGGGACATTTTTATATTCGATCAGGGGACTTTGTTATACTCGATCAAGTGCCTTTATTATACTCGATCAAGGACCTTTGTTATACTCGATCAGGGGACTTTGTTATACTCGATCAGAGGACTTTGTTATACTCGATCAGGGGGCTCTGTTATACTCGATCAGGGGACATTACTATACTCGACCAGGGAACTTTGTTATACACGATCAGGTGATATGTTATACTCGATCAGGGGATGCGTTATACTCGATCAGGGGACTTTGTTATACTCGATGAGGAGTCTTTGTTGTACTCAAATGGGGCCCTTTCTTATACTCGATCAGGGGCCTTTGTTATATTCGATGAAGGGACTTTGTTATGCTCGATTAGAGGGCTTTGTTATACTCGACCAGGAGCCTTTGTTTTGCTCGATGAGAGGACTTTGTTATACTCGATCGGGGGATGTGTTATACTCAACCGGGGGCGTTTGTTATACTCGATCTTGGGCCTTTGTTATACTCGACTAGGGGCCTTTGTTATGCTCGATCAGTGGACTTTGTTATACTCGATCGGGGGACTTTGTTTTACTCGATGAGGGGGCTTTGTTATACTCGATCAGGGGACTTTGTTACACCCGATCAGGGGACTTTGTTTTACTCAATCTGGGGACTTTTTTATATTCGATCAGGGGACTTTGTTATACTTGATGAGGGGGCTTTGTTATACTCGATCAGAGGACTTTATTATACTCGATCAAGGGCATTTGTTATACTCGATCATGGGCCTTTGTTATACTCGACCAGGGAACTTTGTTATACTCGATTACGGGACTTTGTTATACTCGAAAAGGGGACTTTGTTATTCTCGATAAGGGGACTTTGTTATATTTGATTAGGGGCGTTTGTTATACTCGATCAAGGGCCTTTGTTATACTCGATTAGGGGCCTTTGTTATACTCGATTAGAGGACTTTGTTATACACGATCAGGGGATATGTTATACTCCATCAGGGGATGTGTTATACTCGATCAGGGGACGTTGTTATACTCGATGAGGAGGCTTTGTTATACTCAACCGGCAGCCTTTGTTATACTCCATCAGGGGCCTTTGTTATACTCGATCATGAGACTTTGTTATACTCAATCAGGGAAGTGTTATACTCGATCAGGGGACGTTGTTATAGTCGATGAGGAGGCTTTGTTATTTTCGATCAGGGACTGTTATACTTGATCAGAGGACTTGTATTATTCGGTCAGGGGGCTTTGTTATGCCTGACTAGGGCCTTTGTTATGCTCGATAAGGACTTTGTTATACCTGGATGAGGGGGGCTGTTTTCCTCGATCAGGGGACTTTGTTATACTCAATCAGGGGACTTGTTTTACTGGATCAGGGGGCTTTGTTTTCTTCGACCAGGGGACTTTGTTATACCCGATCATGGGACTTTGTTATACCTGATTTGGGGACTTTGTAATATTCGATGAGGGGGGCTTTGTTATACTCGACCAGGGGTCTTTGTTATGCTCGATTAGGGGACATTGTTATACTCGATCAGGGGATATGTTATACTCGATCAGGGGATGTGTTATACTTGATTAGGGGACTTTGTATTATTCGATCATGGGGGCTTTTTTATCCTCGACCAGGGGCCTTTGTTATGCTCGATCACGGGACTTTGTTATACTCGATCAGGAGCCTTTGTTATACTCTATCAGGGGCTTCTATTATACTCGAACCAGGGGAATTTGTTATACTCGATCATTAGACCTTGTTATACTCGACCAGGGGCCTTTGTTATGCTCGATAAGGGGACTTTGTTATACTCCATCAGGGGCCTTTGTTATACTCGATCAGGGTACTTTGTTATACTCGATTAGGGGCCTTTGTTATACTCGACCAGGGACTTTGTTATACTCGATTAGGGGACTTTGTTATACTCGATGAGGGGGCTTTGATATACTCGATCAGGGGACTTTGTTATACTCGATCAGGGGACTTTGTTATACTCGATGAGTGGACTTTGTTAAACTCGATCAGAGGACTTTGTTATACTCAACCAGGGACCTTTGTTATGCTCGACCATTGGCATTTTGTTATCCTCGATCAGGGGGCTTTGTTATATTCGATTAGGGGACTTTGTTATACTCGATGAGGGGCATTTGTTATACTCGATCAAGAGCCTTTGCTATACTCGATCAGGGGACTTTGTTAGACTCGATTAGGGGCCTTTGTTATACTCGATCAGGGGACTTTGATATACACGATCAGTGGGCTTTGATATACTCGACCAGGGGCCTTTGTTATACGCCGATCAGGGGCCTTTGTTATACTATATCAGGGGCTTTTGTTATACTCGAACCCGGAGAATTTGTTATACTCGATCATGAGACCTTGTTATACTCGATGAGGGCCTTTTTTATGCTCGACCAGGGGGGTTTGATATACGCGATCAGGGGACGTTGTTATACTCGATTAGGGGGCTTTGTTATACTCGACCAGGGTGCTTTGTTATGCTCGACCAGTGGCCTTTGTTATACTCGATAAGGGGGCTTTGTTATATTCGATTAAGGGACTTTGTTATACTCTACCAGGGGCCTTTGTTATGGTCAACCAGGGGACTTTGTTATACTCAATAAGGACTTGTTTTACTCGATCAGGGGCTTTGTTTTCCTCGACCAGGGACTTTGTTATACTTCATCATGGGACTTTTGTTATACCTGATTTGGGGACGTTGAAATATTCGATGAGGGGGCTTTGTTATACTCGACGAGGGCCTTTGTTATGCTTGATAAGGACTTTGTTATATGCGATCAGGGACTTTGTTATTCTCGATCAGGAGCCTTGATTATACTGACCAGGGACTTTGTTATACTCGAACAGGGACTTTGTTATACTTGATCAAGGAATTTGTTATACTCGACCAGGGACTTTGTTATGCTCGCTCAGGTGCCTTTGTTATGCTTCGATAAGGACTTTGGTTATACTCGATTAGGGGGCTTTGTTTCTCGATCAGGGGACTTTTTATACTCCATCAGGCTTTGTTATTCTCCATTAGGGGCCTTTGTTATACTCGACCAGGGACTTTGTTATTTTCGATCAGGGCTCTTGTTATGCTTGATCAGGACTTTGTATTAATCGGTCAGGGGCTCTCTTATGCTCCACCAGGTAACTTTGTTATACACGATCAGGGATGTATTATACTGATCAGGGACTTTGTTATACTCAGTCAGGAGGCTTTGTTATACTCGATTAGGTGACTTTGTTATACCGATGAGGGGCTTTGATATACTCGATCAGGGACGTTGTTATACTCGATCAGGGACTTTGTTATAATCGATGATTGGACTTGTTAAACTCGATCAGAGGACTTTGTTAGGACTTTGTTATACTCAACCAGGGTCCTTTTGTTAAGTTTCCGACCAGTGGCATTTTGTTATACTCGGATCAGAGGGCTTTGTTATATCTGATCTTCGGGGACTTTGTTATACTCGATGAGGGCATTTGTTATACTCCGATCAAGGGCCTTGCTATACTCGATCAGGGACTTGTTAGACTCGATTAGGGCCTTGTTATACTCGATCACCCTTTGATATACACGATCAGTGGCTTTGATATACTGACCAGGGGCCTTTGTTATACCTTATATCAGGGCTTTTGTTATACTCGACAAGGAGAATTTGTTATACTCGATCATGAGAACTTGTTATACCGGACAAGGCCTTTTTATGCTCGACCAGGGGGTTTGATATACGCGATCAGGGACGTTGTTATACTCGATTAGGGTCTTGTTATACCTGACCAGGGAAGCTTTGTTATGCTCGACCAGTGGCCTTTGTTATACTCGATAAGGGGCTTTGTTATATTTGATTAAGGGACTTTTGTTATACTTACAAGGCCTTTGTTATGGTCAACCAGGGGATTCTTTGTTATACCCAATCAAGGACTTGTTTTAATTATTTAGGGCTTTGTTTTCCCGACCAGGGGACTTTGCCTCGGGATCATGGGACTTTGTTATACCCAAGGGGATTAGGGACGTTGAAATATTCGATGAGGGGGCTTTGTTATACTCGACGAGGGCCTTTTGTTATGCTCGATAAGGGGACTTTGTTATATGCGATCAGGGGACTTTGTTATTCTCGATGAGGGGCCTTGGTTATACTCGACCAGGGGACTTTGTTATACTCGACCAGGGGACTTTGTTATACTTGATCCGGGGAATTTGTTATACTCGACCAGGGGACTTTGTTATGCTCGACCAGGGGCCTTTGTTATGCTCGATAAGGGGACTTTGTTATATTCGATTAGGGGGGGCTTTCTTTTCCTCGATCAGGGGACTTTGTTATACTCCATCAGGGTCTTTGTTATTCTCCATTAGGGGCCTTTGTTATACTCGACCAGGGGACTTTGTATTAATCGGTCAGGGGCTTTCTTATGCTCCACCAGGTAACTTTGTTATGCACGATCAGGGATGTATTATACTCGATCAGGGGACTTTTGTTACTACTCAGTCAGGGAAGCTTTGTTATATATACTCAGCCAGGGCCTTTGTTATACTCGATCAGAATTTGGTATACTCGATTAGAGGGCTTTGTTGCGCTACTCGATCAGGGGCTTTGTTATACTCAACCAGAGACTTTTAATTATACTTTCGATCAGTGGCTTTTTATACTCGACCAGGGTCTTTGTTATGCTCAGTCAGGGACTTTGTTGCATACTCGATCAGGGGACTTTGTTATACTCGATTAGGGGCTGTTTTCCTCGATCAGGGGACTTTGTTATACTCCATCAGGGTCTTTGTTATTCTCCATTAGGGGCCTTTGTTATACTCGACCAGGGGACTTTGTTATTTTCTATCAGGGGACTTTGTTATACTTGATCAGGGGACTTTGTATTATTCGGTCAGGGGGCTTTGTTATGCTCGACCAGGGGCCTTTGTTATGCTCGATAAGGGGACTTTGTTATATGCGATCAGGGGACTTTGTTATTCTTGATCAGGGGCCTTGGTTATACTCGACCAGGGGACTTTGTTATACTCGACCAGGGGACTTTTTTATACTTGATCAGGGGAATTTGTTATACTCGACCAGGGGACTTTGTTATGCTCGATAAGGGGACTTTGTATACTCAATCAGGGGCCTTTGTTATACTCGATCAAGGGCCTTTGTCATAATCGATCAGGGGACTTTGTTATACTTGATCAGGGGAATTTGTTATACTCGACCAGGGGACTTTGTTATACTTGATCAGGTGAATTTGTTATACTCAACCAAGGGACTTTGTTATACTCGATCAGGGGACAATTCTATACTCGACAAGGGACCTTTTTTATACACGATCAGGGGATATGTTATACTCGATTAGGGGATGTGTTATACTCGATCAGGGGACTTTGTTATACTCAGTCAGGAGGCTTTGTTATACTCAACCGGGGTCCTTTCTTATACGCGATCAGGGGAATTTGTTATACTCGATCAGGGGACTTTGTTATACACGATCAGGGGGCTTTGTTATACTAAACCAGGGGACTTTTTTATACTCGATTAGGTGGTTTTGTTATACTCAACCAGGGGTCTTTGTTATGCTCGATCAGGGGACTTTGTTATCCTCGATCAGGGGCCTTTGTTATACTATATTAGGGGCTTTTGTTATACTCGAACCAGGGGAATTTGTTATACTCGATCATGAGACCTTGTTATACTCGATCAGGGGACATTGTTATACTCGATGAGGGGGCTTTGTTATACTCGACCATGGTGCTGTTGTTTCTTGACCAGTGGACTTTGTTATACTCGATAAGGGGACTTTTATTGTTATACTCGATCGAGGGACTTTGTTATACTTTCGATCAAAGGGCCTTTATTATACTCGATCATGGGCCTTTGTTATACTCAAGCAGGGAACTTTGTTATACTCGATCAGGGGAATTTGTTATACTCGACCAGGGGACTTTGTTATACTCGATCAAGGGCCTTTGTTATACTCGATCAGAGGACTTTGTTATACTCGATTGGGGGACTTTGTTATACTTGAGCAGGGGACTTTGTTATACTCGATCAGGGGGCTTTGTTATACTCGATCAGGGGACATTATTATACTCGACGAGGGAACTTTGTTATACACGATCAGGGGATATTTTTTACTCGATCAGGATATTGGTATTTTCTCGATCAGGGGTCTTGGTTATACTCGACCAGGGGACTTTGTTATACTCGACCAGGGGACTTTGTTACACGCGACCAGGTGACTGTGTTATATTCGACCAGGGGACTTTGTGTTATACTCGATCAGGGGATGTGTTATACTCAATCAGGGGACTTTGTTATACTCAGCAAGGAGGCTTTGTTATACTCAACCGGGGGCCTTTGTTATACTCGATCAGGAGAATTTGTTAAACTCGATCAGGGGACTTTGTTATACTCGATTAGGGGGCTTTGTTTTACTCAACCAGGGGACTTTGTTATACTCGATCAGGTGGTTTTGTTATACTCGACCAGGGGTCTTTTTTGTGCTCGATCACGCGACTTTGTTATACTCGATCAGGGGCCTTTGATATACTCGATCAGGGGACTTTGTTATACTCGATCTGGGGGGTTTGTTTTCCGTCGATCAAGGGACTTTGTTATACTTGATCAGGGGACTTTGTAATATTCGATCAGGGGTGCTTTGTTATACTCGATCAGGGGACTTTGTTATTATCGATCAGGGGCCTTTGTTATACTCGATCAGGGGACATTACTATACTCGACCAGGAAACTTTGTTATACACGATCAAGGGATATGTTATACTCGATCAGGGGATGTGTTATACTCGATCAGGGGACTTTGTTATACGCGATTAGGAGGCTTTCTTATACTCAACTGGGGCCTTTGTTATACTCGATTAGGGGACTTTGTTATACACGATCAGGGGACTTTTTATACTCGATCAGGGGGCTTTGTTATACTCAACCAGGGGAACTTTGTTATACTCGATCAGGTGGCTTTGTTATACTCGACCTGGGGTCTTTGATATGCTCGACCAGGGGCCTTTGTTATGCTCGATAAGAGGACTTTGTTATTCTCGATCAGGGGCCTTGGTTATACTCGACCAGGGGACTTTGTTATACTCGACCAGGGGACTTTGTTATACGCGATCAGGGGCCTTGGTTATACTCGACCAGGGGACTTTGTTGTACTCGACCAAAGGAATTTGTTAAACTCGACTAGGGGGCTTTGTTATACTCGATAACAGGACTTTGTTATACTCGATCAGGGGACTTTGTTATACTCGATCAGGTGATGTGTTATACTCGATCACGGGACTTTGTTATACTCGATTTGGAGGCTTTGTTATACTCAACCAGGGCTTTGTTATACCTCGATGAGGGACTTTTGTTATATTCGATCAATGGATTTTGTTATTCTCGATCAGGGTCTTGGTTATACTCGACCAGGTAGACTTTTGTTATACTCGAGCAGGGGACTTTGTTACACGCGACCAGGGGACTTTTGTTATACCTCGATGAGGGGAATTTTATACTCTAGTAGGGGACGTTGTTATACTCGGATCAGGACTTTGTTATATTCGATCAGGGCCTTTATTATACTCGATCATGGGCCTTTTGTTATACCTAACCAGGGACTTTGTTATAATCGATCAGGGAATTTGTTATACTCTACCTCAGGGACTTTATTATACACTCCACCAGATAACTTTGTTATACCTCGATGGGGGGGCATTTGTTATACACGATCAAGGGCCTTTGCTATACTCGATCAGGGGGGCTTTGTTATACCATGACAAAGGACGTTGTTATACTCTTTTACCAGGACTTTTTGTTTTACCTGGATTAGGGGACTGTTCTATATCTGATCAGACTTGATATACCTCGATTAGGGGCCTCCTTTATTATACTCGATCAAGGGCCTTTATAGTCGATCAGAGGACTTTGTTATACTCTATCAGGGGACTTTGTTATACTTGACCAGGGGACTTTGTTATACTCGATCAGGGGGCTTTGTTATACTCGATCAGGGGACATTACTATTCTCGAACAGGGAACTTTGTTATACACGATCAGGGGATATGTTTTACTCGATCAGGGGATGTGTTATACTCGATCAGGGGACTTTGCTATACTCGATCAGGATGTCTTTGTTACACTCAACCGGGGGCCTTTGTTATATTCGATGAGGGGCCTTTGTTATACTCGATCAAGGGACTTTGTTATATTCGATCAGGGGACTTTGTTTTACTCGATCTGGGGGCTTTGTTTTTCTCGATCAGGGGACTTTGTTATACTCCATCAGGGGCCTTTGTTATACTCGACCAGGGGACTTTGTTGTACTTGATCAGGGGACTTTGTAATATTCGATCAGGGGGGCTTTGTTATACTCGACCAGGGGCCTTTGTTATGCTCGATAAGGGGACTTTGTTATACTCGATCAGGGGCCTTTGTTATACTCGATCAGGGGACTTATACTCGACCAGGGGACTTTGTTATACTCGATTAGGGGGCTTTGATATACTCGATCAGGGGACTTTGTTATACTCGATCAGGGTATTTGTTATACTCGATGATTGGACTTTGTTATACTCGATCTGGGGAATTTGTTATAATCGACCAGGGTCCTTTGTTATGCTCGACCCGTGGCCTTTGTTATACTCGATCAAAGGGCTTTGTTATATTCGATTAGGGACTTTGTTATACTCGATGAGGGGCATTTGTTATACTCGATCAGGGGCCTTTGCTATACTCGATCAGGGGACTTTGTTAGACTCGATTAGGGGCCTTTGTTATACTCGATCAGGGGACTTTGATGTACTCGATCAGTGGGCTTTGTTATACACGACCAGGGGGCTTTGTTATTCTCCACCAGGGTGCTTTGTTATACTCGATCAGGGGACTTTGTTATACTCGATCAGGAGGCTTTGTTTTCCTCGATCAGGTGACATTTGTTATACTCCATCTTGGTCTTTGTTATACTCCATCAGGGACCTTTGTTATACTCTCGTCAGGGCCTTTGTTATACTCGCTGACCAGGGACTTTGTTATACCTCGATCTGGACTTTGTTATACCTCGATGAGGGGGCTTTGATATATTCGATCAGGGGACTTTGTTATACTCGATCAGGCCTTTTAGGCTCGACCAGGGGGTTTGATATACAAGATCAGGGACGTTGTTATACCTCGATTAAGGGACTTTGTTATACTCTACCAGGGGCCTTTGTTATGGTCAACCAGGGACTTGTTATACTCCAATCAGTGGAATTGTTTTACTCATCAGGGTGCTTTGTTTTCCTCGACTAGGACTTTGTTATACTCAACATGGGACTTTGTTATACCTGATTTGGGGACTTTGTAATATTTCGATGAGGGGGGCTTTGTTATACTCGACCAGCCTTTGTTATGCTCGATAAGGACATTGTTATACTCTTGATGAGGGGCCTTGTTTTACTCGGATCAGGGACATTACTATACCGACCAGGTAACTTTGTTTTACACGATCAGGGGATATAAGTTATACTTCCGATCAGGACTTTGTTATACTCAGTCAGAGGCTTTTGTTGCTCAACCCGGGGCCTTTGTTATACCTCGATCAGGAATTTGCATACTCTGGGATCAGAGGACTTTGTTATACTCGATCAGGGGCTTTGTTATACTCAACCAGTGGACTTGTTATACTCGATCAGGTGACTTTGTTATACTCGATCAGGGTCTTGTTGCGCTCGATCAGGACTTTTGTTATACTCGGACTGTGGACTCTTGTTATACCTTACCAGGGGAGGGCTTTTGTTTCTCCCTCTTTGATCAGGGGCCTTTGTTATACTCCATCAGGTCTTGTTACTCTCCATTAGGGGCCTTTTGTTACCGACCAGGGACTTTGTTATTTTCGATTAGATGTTGTTATACTCTGGATCAGGGACTTTGTATTATTCGGTCAGGGAGGCTTTGTTATGCTCGACCAGGGGCCTGTTGTATGCTCGATAAGGGGACTTTGTTATACTCGATAAGGGGCTTTGTTTTCCTCGATCAGGGATTTTGTTATACTCCATCAGGGTCTTTCTAATTCTCCATTAGGGGCCTGTGTTATACTCGACCAGGGGACTTTGTTATTTTCGATCAGGGACTTTGTTATACCTGTCAGGGACTTTGTATTATTCGGTCAGGGGCTTTGTTATGCTCACCAGGGCCTTTGTTATGCTCGATAAGGGGACTTTGTTATATGCGATCAGGGGACTTTGTTATTCTCATCAGGGGCCTTGGTTATACTCGAACAGGGACTTTGTTATACTCGACCAGGGACTTTGTTATACTTGATCAGGGAATTTGTTACACTCGACCAGGGGCTTTGTTATGCTCGACCAGGGCCTTTGTTATGCTCGATAAGGGGCCTTTGTTAAACCGATCAGCGGACTTTGGTTATACCTGACTCAGGGGACTTTGTTATACCTCGATGAGGGGGCTTTTGTTTTTACTCGATCAGGGGACTTTGTTATTCTCGATCAGGGGACCTTTGTTATATCGATCAGGGACTTTGTTTAATCGATCAGAGGACTGTTATACCTCGATCTTGGGACTTTTGTTATACTCATTAGGGTCCTTGTTATACTCAATCATGGGACCCTAGTTATACCGATAAGGACTTTTATACCGGCGAGGGGGCCTTTGTTATACTCGATGAGGACTTTGTTATACTCGATCAGGTGTTTGTTTTACTCGATCAGGGGACTTTGTTATACTCGATCAGGGGAATTTGTTTTACTCGATCAGGGAACTTTGTTATACACGACCAGGGGCCTTTGTTATACTCGATCAGGGGACTTTGTTATTCTCGATGAGGGGACTTTGTTATACTCGATCTTGGGACTTTGTTAAACTCGATCTTGGGACTTTGTTAAACTCGATCAGCGGACTTTGTTATACTCGATTAGGGGACTTTGTTATACTCGATGAGGGGGCTTTGTTTTACTCGATCAGGGGACTTTGTTATACTCGATCAGGGGACTTTGTTATACTCGATCAGGGGACTTTGTTATACTCGTCGAGGGGGCTTTGTTATACTCGATTAGGGGACATTGTTATACTCGATCAGAGAACTTTGTTACACTAGATCAGGGTACTTTATTATTCTCGATCAGGGGACTTAGTTATACTCGATCAGGGGACTTTGTTATACTCGATCAGGGGACTTTCTTCTACTCTATCAGGGGACTTTGTTTTTCTCGATCAAGGGACTTTGTTATACTCGATCAGGGGACTTTCTTATACTCGAACAGGGGACTTTGTTATACTCGATTAGGGGACTTTGTTATACTCGATCAGGGGACTTTGTTATACTCGATCAGGGGACTTTGTTATACTCCTCGAGGGGGCTTTGTTATACTCGATCAGGAGACTTTGTATATACTCAACTAGGGACTTTGTTATATTCAGTCAGGGGCCTTTCTTATACTCGATCAGGGGGCTTTGTTAAACTCCATCAGGGGACTTTGTTATACTCGATCAGGGGACTTTGTTATACTCGATCAGGGGGCTTTGTTTTTCTCGATCAAGAGACTTTGTTATACTCGATCAGGGGACTTTGTTATACTTGATCAGGGGACTTTATTATACTCAATCAGGGGACTTTATTATAATCCATTAGGGGACTTTGTTATACTCGATCAGGGGATTTTGTTATACTCGACGAGGTGGCTTTGTTATAGTCGATCAGAGGACTTTGTTACACTCGAACAGGGGACTTTGTTATACTCGATCAGGGGACTTTGTTATACTCGATGAGCGGGCTTTGTTTTACTCGATCAGGGGACTTTGTTATACTCGATCAGGGGACTTTGTTATACTCGATCACGGGACTTTGTTATACTCGATCAGGGGACTTTGTCATACTCGATCAGGGGACTTTGTTATACTCGATCTTGAGACTTTGTTATACTACTCGATGATTGGGCTTTGTTATACTCGATCAGGAGACTTTGTTATACTCGACCAGGGTCCTTTGTTATGCTCGACCAGTGGTCTTTGTTATACTCGATCAAAGGGCTTTGTTATATTCGATAAGGGGACTTTGTTTTACTCGACCAGGGGCCTTTGTTATGGTCAACCAGGGGACTTTGTTATGCTCAATCAGGGGACTTTGTTATACTTGATCAGGGGTCTTTGTTTTCCTCGACCAGGGGACTTTGTTATACTCGATCAGGGGACTTTGTTATACTCGATGATTGGGCTTTCTTATACTCGATCAAGGGCCTTTGTCATAATCGATCAGGGGACTTTGTTAGACTCGAAGAGGGGCCTTTGTTATACTCGATGAGAGGCCTTTGTTATACTCGATCATGAGCCATTGTTATATTCAACCAGGGGGATTTTGTTATACTCGACCAGGGGAATTTGTTATACTCGATTAGGGGATCTTGGTATACACGATGAAGGGGATTTGATATACTCGATCAGGGGACTTTGTTATACTCGATCAGGGGACTTTGTAATACTCGACCAGGGGACTTTGTTATAGTCGACCAGAGGACTTTGTTATATTCGATTAGGGGACTTTGTTATACTCGATGAGGGGGCTTTGAGATACTCGATCAGGGGACTTTGTTATACTCGACCATAGGACTTTTTTATACTCGATCAGGAGGCTTTGTTATACTCAACCGGTGGCCTTTGTTATACTCGATCAGGTGACTTTGTTATACTCGACCATGGGACTTTGTTATACTCTATCATGGGACTTTGTTATACTCGATCAGAGCCGCTTGTTTACTCGATGAGGGGTCTTTGTTATACCATACCAGGGGATTTTGTTATACTCGAACCAGGGGAATTTGTTATACTCGATCATGAGACTTAGTTATACTCGATCAGGGAAATTTATTATACTCGACCAGGGGAGTTTGTTATACTCGATCAAGGGCTTTTGTTATACTCGATCAGGGGACTTTGTTATATTCGATCAGGGGGCTTTCTTATATTCGATGAGGGGACTTTGTTATACTCGATGAGGGACTTTGTTATATTCGATTAGGTGACTTTGTTATACTCGATGAGGGGCCTTTGGTAGACTCGATGAGAGGCCTATGTTATACTCGATTAGAGGACTTTGTTATACTCGATGAGGGGCCTTTGTTATACTTGATCAAGGGCTTTTGTTATACTCGATCAAGAATTCTTTATACTCGACCAGGGACTTTGTTATACTAGATCAGGGGACTTTGTTATATTCGATGAGTGGACTTTGTTATACCTCATGAAAGGGCATTGTTATACTCGATCAAGCGTCTTTCTATACTCGATCAAGGATTTTGTTAAACTAGATTGGGGACTTTGTTATACTCGATCAGGGGCTTTGTTATACTTGAAGGGTCTTTGTTATGCTCGATCACAGGACTTGGGTTATACTCGATCGGAATTTGTTTTACTCGATTAGGGGCTTTGTTATATTCGATCAAGGGACTTTGTTATACTCGACCAGGTTACTTTGTTTTTCTCGATCAGGGACTTTGATATACTCAATCAGGGGCTTTGTTATACTCGACCAGGGCCTTTGTTATGCTAGATCAGGGTACTTTTTATACTCGATCATGGGACTTTGTTATACTCGATAAGGGGACTTTTGTTATACTCGATCAGGGGCCTTTCTTATACTCGATCGGAGGACTTTGTTATACACGATCGGACTTTGTTATACTCGATCAGGGGACTTTGTTTTACTCGATCAAGGGCTTTGTTATACTCGATCAAGGGAGTTTGTTATACTCCATTAGGGGACTTTGTTATACTCGATCAGAGGACTTTGTTATACTCGATCAGGAGGCTTTGTTATACTCGATCAGGGACATTACTATACTCGGCAAGGAACTTGGTTATACACGATCAGGTGGATATGTTATACTCGATCAGGGATGTGTTATACTCGATCACTGGGCTTTGTTATACTCAAACGAAGGCCTTTGTTTTTCTTGATCAGGGCCTAAGTTATCCTCGATCAATGGACTTTGTTATACTCGATCAGGGACTTTGTTATACTCCAGGTTGGTCTTTGTTATACTCGATCAGGGGCTTTGTTTCCTTGATCAGGGGACTTTGTAATACTCCATCAGGGTCTTTGTTATACTCCATCAGGGGCCTTTGTTATACTCGACCAGGGGACTTTGTTATATCTCGATCAGGGCTTTGTTATACTTGATCACTGGACTTTGTAATATTCGATCAGGGGCTTTGTTATACTCGACCAGGGGCCTTTGTTATGCTCGATAAGGGACTTTGTTATACTCGATCAGGGACTTTGTTTTTACTCGACCAGGGACTTTGTTATACTCGATCAGGACCTTGTTATACTCGATCAGGGGCCTGTTATGCTCGACAGAGGACTTTGTTATACTCGATCAGGGGACTTTGTTATAGTCGATCAGGGGCCTTTGTTATGCTCGACCAGGGCCTTTGTTATGCTCGATAAGGGGACTTTGTTATACTCGATCAAGGGACTTTGTTAAACTCGATTAATGGCGCTATTATACTCGATCAAGGGCCTTTATTATACTCCATTAGGGGACTTTGTTATACTCGATCAGAGGACTTTGTTATCTCGATCAGGGACTTTGTTATACTCGATGAGGGCTTTGATATTCTCGACCAGGGACTTTGTTATACTCGATTAGGGACTTTGTTATTCTCGATGATTTGGCTTTGTTTTACTCGATCTAGGGCCTTTGTCATAATCGATCAGGGGACTTTGTTAGACTCGATGAGGGCTCTGTTTTACTCGATGAGGGCCTTTGTTATACTCAATCATGGGCTGTTATATATCAAGACTTTGTTATACTCGATCAGGGGCTTTGTTATATTCGATTAGGTGACTTTGTTATACTCGATGAGGGACATTTGTTATTCTCGATCAAGAGCCTTTGCTAAACTCAATTAGGGGACTTTGTTAGACTCGATTAGGGGCCTTTGTTATTCTCGATCAGGGGATTTTGTTATACCTGATCAGGGGGCTTTGTTATACTCGACGAGGGGCCTTTGTTATGCTCGATCAGAAGCTTTTGTTATACTATATGAGGGGCTTTTGTTATACTCGAACCAGGGGAATTTGTTATACTCGATCATGAGACTTTGTTATACTCGATCAGGGCCTTTATTATACTCGACCAGGGGGGGTTTGATATACTCGATCAGGGGATTTTGTTATACTCGGTATGGGGGCTTTATTATACTCAATCAGGGGACTTTGTTATACTCGATCAGGGGGCTTTGTTATACCCGACCAGGGTGCTTTGTTATACTCGATCAGGGGACTTTGTTATACTCGATCAGGGGGCTGTGTTTTCCTCGATCAGGGGACTTTGTTATACTCGATCGGGGGACTTTGTTATACACGATCAGAGGACTTTGTTATACTCGATCGGGGGACTTTGTTTTACTCGATCAGAGGCTTTGCTATACTCGATCAAGGGACTTTGTTATACTCGATCAGGGGACTTTGTTATACTCGACCAGGGGACTTTGTTATACTCGATCAGGGGAATTTGAAATACTTGACGAGGGGACTTTGTTATACTCGATAAGGGGACTTTGTTATACTCGACCAGGGGACTTTGTTATACTCGATCAGGGGCCTTTGTTATACTCGATCGGGGGACTTTGTTATACACGATCAGAGGACGTTGTTATACTCGATCGGGGGACTTTGTTTTACTCGATCAGGGGCTTTATTATACTCGATCAAGGGCCTTTGTTATACTCCATTAGGGGACTTTGTTATACTCGATCAGAGGACTTTGTTATACTCGATCAGGGGACTTTGTTATACTCGACCAGGGGACTTTGTTATACTCGATCAGGAGGTTTTGTTATACTCGATCAGGGGACATTACTATACTCGACCAGGGAACTATGTTATACACGATCAGGTCCTTTTTATGCTCGACCAGTGGCCTTTGTTATACTCGTTCAGGGGCTGTTGTATTCGATTAGGGGACTTTGTTATACTCGATTAGGGGCTTTGTTATAATCGATGAGGGCATTTGTTATACTCGATCAAGGGCCTTTGCTATACTCGATCAGGGACTTTGTTAAACCTGATCAGGGCTTTTGTTATGCTCAATCAGGGCCTTTGTTATACTATATCAGGGCTTTTCTTATACTCGAACCACGGGAATTTGTTATACTCGATCATGAGACTTTGTTATATCTTGATCAGGGCCTTTATTATACTCGACCAGGGAGTTTGATATACTCGATCAGGGGACTTTGTTAAACTCGGTCAGGGGACTTTGTTATACTTGATCAGGGAATTTGTTATACTCGACCAGGGTACTGTTATACTCGATATGGGGACATTACTATACTCGACCAGGGAACTGTGTTATACACGATCGGGATATGTTATACTCGATCAGGATGTGTTATATTCGATCGGACTTTGTTATACTCCATCAGGGACTGTGTTATGCTCCAGTAGGGGCCTGTTATACTCGACCAGGGGACTTTGTTATACTCGATCAGGGGACTTTGTTATACTTGATCAGGGACTTTGTATTATTCGATCAGGGGGCTTTGTTTTGCTCGACCAGAGGCCTTTGTTATGCTCGATAAGGGACTTGTTATATTCGCTCACGAGGACTCTGTTATTCTCGATCAGGGCCATGGTTATACTCTATTAGGGGCTTTTGTTATACCCGAACCAGGAAAATTTGTTATACTCGAAAATGAGACCTTTTATACTCGATCAGGGCCATTTTAAGCTCGACCAGGGGGTTTGATATGCGCGATCAGGGGACTTTGTTATACTCGATTAGGGGCTTTGTTATACTCGACCAGGGAACTGTTATGCTCGATCAGTGGCCTTTGTTATACTCGATCAGGGGCTATGTTATATTCGATTAAGGGACTTTGTTATACTCTACAGGGCCTTTGTTATGGTCAACCAGAGGACTTTGTTATACTCAATCAGGGGACTTGTTTTACTCGTTGAGGGGCTTTGTTTTCCTCGACCAGGGACTTTGATATACTCGATCATGGGACTGTTATACCTGATTTGGAGACTTTGTAATATTCGATGAGGGGCTTTGTTATACTCCACCAGGTGTCTTTGTTATGCTCGATAAGGGGACATTGTTATACTCGATCAGGATATGTTATACTCGATCAGGGGATGTGTTATACTTGATCAGGGACTTTGTATTATTCGATCAGGGGGCTTTGTTATATGATGAAGCCTCCTGATCGATATAACAAAGTCCTAGTTAACATCGAAAGACCCTGGTCGAGATAGTAATGTCCCATAATCAGGTATAACAAAGCCCTCAGTATAATAAAGTCCCTGATAACAAAGTCAAGTATAAATTCCCAGATCGTATGAAATCCCTGGTCGAGTATATAAAGGCCCCTATTCGGATTTAACAAAGTCTCTGATCGAGTATAACAAATTCCTGATCGAGGTATAACAAAGTCCCCTGATCGATATAAAGGCCCTGATCGATATAACAAAGCCCTGAAAATAACAAACTCCTGAACGAGTATAACAAAGTCCCTGATCGAGTAAAACAAGAGTCCTGATCAAGTATAACAAAGGTCCTGATCGAGTATAACAAAACAAAGTCAATGATCAGGTATAATCCCTGGTCGAGTGTAACAAATTCCCTGATCTAGTAAAACAAAGTCCTAATAGAGTATAACAAAGTCCCCTAATCAGTCAAAGCCCCTGGTCGAGTAGTAACAAGGCCTATTCAGCTATTACAAAAGTCTCATCATAGAGTAAAACAAGTCCAATGATCGAGCATAACAAAGTCCCTTATCGAGTATAACAATCTCTATAAAGTATAACAAAGGTCCATGGTCGAAATATAACGAGGCCCCTATTCGAAGTATAACAAAATGTCTGATCGAGTAAAATAAAGAGTCCAATGATCGAATGTATAACAAGAGTCCTGGTCGAGTATATAAAGTCCCCTCATCGAGAATATAAAGTCCTTGATCGAGGTATCAAGCCCCTTGTCAGTATAATAAAGGCCCTCATGGAGATATAACAAGGTCTCATGATCTGAATAACACACTCCTGGTTCGAGGTATAACAAAGCCCTGTCGTGAAAGGCCCATTTGGATCTGATATAGGCCATAACAAAGGACTTTGATCGAGAGCTGATCGAGTATAACAAAAATCTGATAGAGTATAACAAAGTCCCATGGTGCATATAACAAAGTCACCTGATCGAGTATAACAAAG
>NW_024729290.1:0-20095 GCF_018991925.1 Homarus americanus
TTGTTCAAAATGACAGTATAGGTACTCCTGAGCATGCCGAGTCCGATAGAATCATCGACAGTTCGATTGCGGAACAATTAGTGGTCGTAATGATGCTTGGAATATTTTAATGAAATTTTTCTCAATGCTTATTTCAGTACTCGCCAACTTTTGGTTTCTCAGGTGATTGGTTGGTGTTGTTATGTTCTTCTGGATGTAGTTAATTACTGAAATTAATCCTACCAAATTTCAAGTCTGAGAGAAAATCATATTTGGGTGAGAAAACGCGTAAGGGTCCCCCCTTACGCGTTTTTTCCACGGTCGAGACAAAACGCGATATACGCTATTTTGTTCAAAATCACAGTATAGGTACTCCTGAGCATGCCGAGTCCGATAGAATCATCGACAGTTCGATTGTGGAACAATTAGTGGTCGTAATGATGCTTGGAATATTTTATGAAATTTTTCTCAATGCTTATTTCAGTACTCGCCAACTATTGGTTTCTCTGGTGATTGGTTGGTGTTGTTATGTTCTTCTGGATGTACTTAATTACTGAAATTAATCCCACTAAAGTTCAAGTCTGAGAGAAAATCATATATGGGTGAAAAAATACATAAGGGGGGACCCTTGCGCGTTTTTTCCATGGTCGAGACAAAACGCGATATACGCGATTTTGTTCAAAATGACAGTATAGGTACTCCTGAGCATGCCGAGTCCGATCCTATCATCGACAGTTCGATTGCGGAACAATTAGTGGTCGTAATGATGCTTGGAATATTTTAATGAAAATTTTCTCAATGCTTATTTCAGTACTCGCCAACTATTGGTTTCTCAGGTGATTGGTTGGTGTTGTTATGTTCTTCTGGATGTACTTAATTACTGATATTAATCCCACCAAATTTCAAGTCTGAGAGAACATCATATATGGGTGAAAAAACACGTAAGGGGGGACCCTTACGCGTTTTTTCCATGGTCGAGACAAAACGCTATATGCGCGATTTTGTTCAAAATCACAGTATAGGTACTCCTGAGCATGCCGAGTCCGATCCTATCATCGACAGTTCGATTGCGGAACAATTAGTGGTCGTATTGATGCTTGGAATATTTTAATGAAATTTTTCTCAATGCTTATTTCAGTACTCGCCAACTATTGGTTTCTCAGGTGATTGGTTGGTGTTGTTATATTCTTCTGGATGTATTTAATTACCGATATTAATCCCACCAAATTTCAAGTCTGAGAGAAAATCATATATGGGTGAAAAAACACGTAAGGGGGGACCCTTACGCGTTTTTTCCATGGTCGAGACAAACGCGATATACGCTATTTTGTTCAAAATGACAGTATAGGTACTCCTGAGCATGCCGAGTCCGATAGAATCATCGACAGTTCGATTGCGGAACAATTAGTGGTCGTAATGATGCTTGGAATATTTTATGAAATTTTTCTCAATGCTTATTTCAGTACTCGCCAACTATTGGTTTCTCTGGTGATTGGTTGGTGTTGTTATGTTCTTCTGGATGTACTTAATTACTGAAATTAATCCCACTAAATTTCAAGTCTGAGAGAAAATTATATATGGGTGAAAAAATACGTAAGGGGGGACCCTTACGCGTTTTTTCCATGGTCGAGACAAAACGCGATTTACTCGATTTTGTTCAAAATCACAGTATAGGTACTCCTGAGCATGCCGAGTCGATCCTATCATCGACAATTCGATTGCGGAACAATTAGTGGTCATGTGATGTACAGAATATTTTTAATGAAATTTTTTCTCGAAATGCTTTTCGGTACTCGCCAACTATTGGTTTCTCAGGTGATTGATTTGGTGTTGTTATCTTCTTCTGGATGTGTAATTGCTGATATTAATCACCAAATTTCAAGTCTGAGAAAATCATATAGGTGAAAAAAAACACGTAAGGGGGACCCATACGCGTTTTTTCCATAGTCGAACAAAAACGCGATATCACGGAATTTTGTTCAAAATCACAGTATATGTACTCCTGAGCATGCCGCGTCCGATCCTATCATCGACAGTTCGATTGCGGAACAATTAGTGGTCGTAATGATGCTTGGAATATTTTAATGAAATTTTTCTCAATGCTTATTTCAGTACTCACCAACTATTGGTTTCTCAGGTGATTGGTTGGTGTTGTTATGTTCTTCTGAATGTACTTAATTACTGAAATTAATCCCACCAAATTTCAAGTCTGAGAGAAAATCATATACGGGTGAAAAAACACGTAAGGGGGGACCCTTACGCGTTTTTTCCATGGTCGAGACAAAACGCGATTTACTCGATTTTGTTCAAAATCACAGTATAGGTACTCCTGAGCATGCCGAGTCCGATCCTTTCATCGACAGTTCGATTGCGGAACAATTAGTGGTCGTAATGATGCTTGGAATATTTTAATGAAATTTTTCTCAATGCTTATTTCAGTATTCGCCAACTATTGGTTTCTCAGGTGATTGGTTGGTGTTGTTATGTTCTTCTGAATGTACTTAATTACTGAAATTAATCCCACCAAATTTCAAGTCTGAGAGAAAATCATATTTGGGTGAAAAAACACGTAAGGGGGGACCCTTACGCGTTTTTTCCATGGTCGAGACAAAACGCGATTTACTCGATTTTGTTCAAAATCACAGTATATGTACTCCTGAGCATGCCGCGTCCGATCCTATCATCGACAGTTCGATTGCGGAACAATTAGTGGTCGTAATGATGCTTGGAATATTTTAATGAAATTTTTCTCAATGCTTATTTCAGTACTCACCAACTATTGGTTTCTCAGGTGATTGGTTGGTGTTGTTATGTTCTTCTGAATGTACTTAATTACTGAAATTAATCCCACCAAATTTCAAGTCTGAGAGAAAATCATATACGGGTGAAAAAACACGTAGGGGACCCTTACGTTTTTTCCATGGGTGAACAAAACCGCGATATCGGCTTCTTTTGTTCAAAAATGACGAGTATAGAGTGCTCCTGGGCATGCCGAGAGTCCGATAGAATCATCGACGGTTCGATTGCGGAACAATTAGTGGTCGTAATGATGCTTGGAATATTTTAATGAAAATTTTTCTCAATACTTATTTCAGTACTCGCCAACTTTTGGTTTCTCAGGTGATTGGTTGGTGTTGTTATGTTCTTCTGGATGTACTTAATTACTGAAATTAATCCCACCAAATTTCAAGTCTGAGAGAAAATCATATTTGGGTGAGAAAACGCGTAAGGGTCCCCCCTTACGCGTTTTTTCCACGGTCGAGACAAAACGCGATATACACTATTTTGTTCAAAATCACAGTATAGGTACTCCTGAGCATGCCGAGTCCGATAGAATCATCGACAGTTCGATTGCGGAACAATTAGTGGTCGTAATGATGCTTGGAATATTTTATGAAATTTTTCTCAATGCTTATTTCAGTACTCGCCAACTATTGGTTTCTCTGGTGATTGGTTGGTGTTATGTTCTTCTGGATGTACTTAATTACTGAAATTAATCCCACTAAATTTCAAGTCTGAGAGAAAATCATATATGGGTGAAAAAATACGTAAGGGGGGACCCTTGCGCGTTTTTTCCATGGTCGAGACAAAACGCAATATACGCGATTTTGTTCAAAATGACAGTATAGGTACTCCTGAGCATGCCGAGTCCGATCCTATCATCGACAGTTCGATTGCGGAACAATTAGTGGTCGTAATGATGCTTGGAATATTTTAATGAAATTTTTCTCAATGCTTATTTCAGTACTTGCCAACTATTGGTTTCTCAGGTGATTGGTTGGTGTTGTTATGTTCTTCTGGATGTACTTAGTGCTGATATTAATCACCAAATTTCAAGTCTGAGAGAAAATCCTTATGGGTGAGAAAAACCGTAAGGGGGACCCTTCTGCGTTTTTCCATAGTGAACAAAAACGCGATATACGCGATTATGTTCAAAATCACAGTATACGTACTCCTGAGCATGCCGAGTCCGATCCTATCATCGACAGTTCGATTGCGGAACAATTAGTGGTCGTATTGATGCTTGGAATATTTTAATGAAATTTTTCTCAATGCTTATTTCAGTACTCACCAACTATTGGTTTCTCAGGTGATTGGTTGGTGTTGTTATGTTCTTCTGAATGTGCTAATTACTGATATTAAAAAAAATCACAAATTTCCAAGTCTGAGAAAATCATATATGAATTTGAGAAAAGCGTAAAGGAGTCCCCCTTACCTTGGGTATAGTGGAAACAAAACCGCGATATCTGCGATTATGTTCAAAATCATAGGTACTCTGAGCATGCGAGAACCGATCCTATCATCGACAGTTCGATTGCGGAACAATTAGTGGTCGTAATGATGCTTTGAGATATTTTTAATGAAATTTTCTCAATACTTATTTCAGTACTCACCAACTAATGGTTTCTCAGGTGATTGGTTGGTGTTGTTATGTTCTGCTGGATGTACTTAATTACTGATATTAATCCCACCAAATTTCAAGTCTGAGAGAAAATCATATATGGGTGAGAAAACGCGTAAGGGTCCCCCCTTACGCGTTTTTTCCATGGTCGAGACAAAACGCGATTATGTTCAAAATCACAGTATACGTACTCCTGAGCATGCCGAGTCCGATCCTATCATCGACAGTTCGATTGAACAATTAGTGGTCGTAATGATGCTTGGAATATTTTAATGAAATTTTTCTCAATGCTTATTTCAGTACTCACTAACTATTGGTTTCTCAGGTGATTGGTTGGTGTTGTTATGTTCTTCTGGATGTACTTAATTACTGAAATTAATCCCACCAAATTTCAAGTCTGAGAGAAAATCATATATGGGTGTAAAAACACGTAAGGGGGGACCCTTACGCGTTTTTTCCATGGTCGAGACAAAACGCGATTTACTCGATTTTGTTCAAAATCACAGTATAGGTACTCCTGAGCATGCCGAGTCCGATACTATCATCAACAGTTCGATTGCGGAACAATTAGTGGTCGTAATGATGCTTGGAATATTTTAATGAAATTTTTCTCAATGCTTATTTCAGTACTCACCAACTATTGGTTTCTCAGGTGATTGGTTGGTGTTGTTATGTTCTTCTGGATGTACTTAATTACTGAAATTAATCCCACCAAATTTCAAGTCTGAGAGAAAATCATATATGGGTGAAAAAACACGTAAGGGGGGACCCTTACGCGTTTTTTCCATGGTCGAAACAAAACGCGATATACGCGATTTTGTTCAAAATGACAGTATAGGTACTCCTGAGCATGCCGAGTCCGATCCTATCATCGACAGTTCGATTGCGGAACAATTAGTGGTCGTAATGATGCTTGGAATATTTTAATGAAATTTTTCTCAATGCTTATTTCAGTACTCGCCAACTATTGGTTTCTCAGGTGATTGGTTGGTGTTGTTATGTTCTTCTGAATGTACTTAATTACTGATATTAATCCCACCAAATTTCAAGTCTGAGAGAAAATCATATATGGGTGAAAAAACACGTAAGGGGGGACCCTTACGCGTTTTTTCCATGGTCGAGACAAAACGCGATATACGCTATTTTGTTCAAAATCACAGTATAGGTACTCCTGAGCATGCCGAGTCCGATCCTATCATCGACAGTTCGATTGCGGAACAATTAGTGGTCGTAATGATGCTTGGAATATTTTAATGAAATTTTTCTCAATGCTTATTTCAGTACTCGCCAACTATTGGTTTCTCAGGTGATTGGTTGGTGTTGTTATGTTCTTCTGGATGTATTTAATTACCGATATTAATCCCACCAAATTTCAAGTCTGAGAGAAAATCATATATGGGTGAAAAAACACGTAAGGGGGAACCCTTACGCGTTTTTTCCATGGTCGAGACAAAACGCGATATACGCTATTTTGTTCAAAATGACAGTATAGGTACTCCTGAGCATGCCGAGTCCGATAGAATCATCGACAGTTCGATTGCGGAACAATTAGTGGTCGTAATGATGCTTGGAATATTTTAATGAAATTTTTCTCAATGCTTATTTCAGTACTCGCCAACTTTTGGTTTCTCAGGTGATTGGTTGGTGTTGTTATGTTCTTCTGGATGTACTTAATTACTGAAATTAATCCCACCAAATTTCAAGTCGGAGAGAAAATCATATTTGGGTGAGAAAACGCGTAAGGGTCCCCCCTTACGCGTTTTTTCCACGGTCGAGACAAAACGCGATATACGCTATTTTGTTCAAAATCACAGTATAGGTACTCCTGAGCATGCCGAGTCCGATAGAATCATCGACAGTTCGATTGCGGAACAATTAGTGGTCGTAATGATGCTTGGAATATTTTATGAAAATTTTCTCAATGCTTATTTCAGTACTCGCCAACTATTGGTTTCTCAGGTGATTGGTTGGTGTTGTTATGTTCTTCTGGATGTACTTAATTACTGATATTAATCCCACCAAATTTCAAGTCTGAGAGAAAATCATATATGGGTGAAAAAACACGTAAGGGGGGACCCTTACGCGTTTTTTCCATGGTCGAGACAAAACGCGATATACGCGATTTTGTTCAAAATCACAGTATAGGTACTCCTGAGCATGCCGAGTCCGATCCTATCATCGACAGTTCAATTGCGGAACAATTAGTGGTCGTAATGATGCTTGGAATATTTTAATGAAATTTTTCTCAATGCTTATTTCAGTACTCGCCAACTATTGGTTTCTCAGGTGATTGGTTGGTGTTGTTATGTTCTGCTGGATGTACTTAATTACTGATATTAATCCCACCAAATTTCAAGTCTGAGAGAAAATCATATATGGGTGAGAAAACGCGTAAGGGTCCCCCCTTACGCGTTTTTTCCATGGTGGAGACAAAATGCGATATACGCGATTATGTTCAAAATCACAGTATAGGTACTCCTGAGCATGCCGAGTCCGATCCTATCATCGACAGTTCGATTGCGGAACAATTAGTGGTCGTATTGATGCTTGGAATATTTTAATGAAATTTTTCTCAATGCTTATTTCAGTACTCACCAACTATTGGTTTCTCAGGTGATTGGTTGTGTGTTGTTATGTTCTTCTGGATGTACTTAATTACTGAAATTAATCCCACCAAATTTCAAGTCTGAGAGAAAATCATATATGGGTGAAAAAACACGTAAGGGGGGACCCTTACGCGTTTTTTCCATGGTCGAGACAAAACGCGATATACGCTATTTTGTTCAAAATTACAGTATAGGTACTCCTGAGCATGCCGAGTCCGATAGAGTCATCGACAGTTCGATTGCGGAACAATTAGTGGTCGTAATGATGCTTGGAATATTTTATGAAATTTTTCTCAATGCTTATTTCAGTACTCGCCAACTATTGGTTTCTCTGGTGATTGGTTGGTGTTGTTATGTTCTTCTGGATGTACTTAATTACTGAAATTAATCCCACAAAATTTCAAGTCTGAGAGAAAATCATATATGGGTGAAAAAATACGTAAGGGGGGACCCTTGCGCGTTTTTTCCATGGTCGAGACAAAACGCGATATACGCGATTTTGTTCAAAATGACAGTATAGGTACTCCTCAGCATGCCGAGTCCGATCCTATCATCGACAGTTCGATTGCGGAACAATTAGTGGTCGTAATGATGCTTGGAATATTTTAATGAAATTTTTCTCAATGCTTATTTCGGTACTTCGCCAACTATTGGTTTCTCAGGTGATTGGTTGGTGTTGTTATGTTCTTCTGGATGTACTTAATTACTGATATTAATCCCACCAAATTTCAAGTCTGAGAAAATCATATATGGGTGAAAAACCTGCGTAGGGGGGACCCTTACGTTTTTTCCATGTTCGAACAAAACGCGATTTTCGATTTTGTTCAAAATCACAGTATAGGTACTCCTGAGCATTCCGAGTCCGATCCTTTCATCGACAGTTCGATTGCGGAACAATTAGTGGTCGTATTGATTCTTGGAATATTTTAATGAAATTTTTCTCAATGCTTATTTCAGTACTCGCCAACTATTGGTTTCTCAGGTGATTGGTTGGTGTTGTTATGTTCTTCTGGATGTACTTAATTGCTGATATTAATCCCACCAAATTTCAAGTCTGAGAGAAAATCATATATGGGTGAAAAAACACGTAAGGGGGGACCCTTACGCGTTTTTTCCATGGTCGAGACAAAACGCGATATACGCAATTATGTTCAAAATCACAGTATAGGTACTCCTGAGCGTGCCGAGTCCGATCCTATCATCGACAGTTCGATTGCGGAACAATTAGTGGTCGTAATGATGCTTGGAATATTTTAATGAAATTTTTCTCAATGCTTATTTCAGTACTCACCAACTATTGGTTTCTCAGGTGATTGGTTGGTGTTGTTATGTTCTTCTGGATGTACTTAATTACTGAAATTAATCCCACCAAATTTCAAGTCTGAGAGAAAATCATATATAGGTGAAAAAACACGTAAGGGGGGACCCTTACGCGTTTTTTCCAATGACGAGACAAAACGCGATATACACGATTTTGTTCAAAATCACAGTATAGGTACTCCTGAGCATGCTAAGTCCGATCCTATCATACAGTTCGATTGCGGAACAATTAGTGGTCGTAATGATGCTTGGAATATTTTGTGGTACACTGCTCAATGCTTATTTCAGTACTGTAACTATTGGTTTCTCAGGTGATTGGTTGGTGTTGTTATGTTCTTCTGAATGTACTTAATTACTGAAATTAATCCCACCAAATTTCAAGTCTGAGAGAAAATCATATATGGGTGAAAAAACACGTAAGGGGGGACCCTTACGCGTTTTTTCCATGGTCGAGACAAAACGCGATTTACTCGATTTTGTTCAAAATCACAGTATAGGTACTCCTGAGCATGCCGAGTCCGATCCTTTCATCGACAGTTCGATTGCGTAACAATTAGTGGTCGTAATGATGCTTGGAATATTTTAATGAAATTTTTCTCAATGCTTATTTCAGTACTCGCCAACTATTGGTTTCTCTGGTGATTGGTTGGTGTTGTTATGTTCTTCTGGATGTACTTAATTACTGATATTAATCCCACCAAATTTCAAGTCTGAGAGAAAATCATATATGGGTGAAAAAACACGTAAGGGGGGACCCTTACGCGTTTTTTCCATGGACGAGACAAAACGCGATATACACGATTTTGTTCAAAATCACAGTATAGGTACTCCTGAGCATGCTAAGTCCGATCCTATCATCCACAGTTCGATTGCGGAACAATTAGTGGTCGTAATGATGGTTGGAATATTTTAATGAAATTTTCTCAATGCTTATTTCAGTACTCGCCAACTATTGGTTTCTGAGGTGATTGGTTGGTGTTGTTATGTTCTTCTGGATGTACTTAATTACTGAAATTAATCCCACCAAATTTCAAGTCTGAGAGAAAATCATATTTGGGTGAGAAAACGCGTAAGGGTCCCCCTTTGCGCGTTTTTCCATGGTCGAGACAAAACGCGATATACGCTATTTTGTTCAAAATCACAGTATAGGTACTCCTGAGCATGCCGAGTCCGATCCTATCATCGACAGTTCGATTGCGGAACAATTAGTGGTCGTATTGATGCTTGGAATATTTTAATAAAATTTTTCTCAATGCTTATTTCAGTACTCGCCAACTATTGGTTTCTCTGGTGATTGGTTGGTGTTGTTATGTTCTTCTGGATGTACTTAATTACTGAAATTGAAAATCTATTAAATCATCCCTTGCGTTTTTCCATGGTGAACAAAAACGCGTGTCACCAGCGATTTTGTTCAAAATGACACAGTATAGGTACTCCTAGGCGTACGAGTCGATCCTATCATCGACAGTTCGATTCTTGAACAATTAGTGAAATTATTAATGATGCTTGGAATATTTTAATGAAATTTTTCTCCAATGCTTATTTCAGTACTTTCAACTATTGGTTTCTCAGGTGATTGGTTGAATTGTTGTTATGTTCTTCTTCTGGATGTACTTAGTACTGATATTAATCCTGGAAATTTCAAGTCTGAGAAAATCATATATGGGTGAAGAAAAAACTGCGTAAGGGGGACCATACGCAGCGTTTTTCCATGGAGGTGAACAAAAGCGCGATATATGCGATTTTGTTCAAAATCACAGTATAGGTACTCTAGAGCATGCCGAGTCCGGTCCTATCATCGACAGTTTGATTGCGGAATAATTAGTGGTCGTAATGATGCTTGGAATATTTTAATGAAATTTTTCACAATGCTTATTTCAGTACTCTCTAACTATTGGTTTCTCAGGCATTTGGTTGGTGCTGTTATGTTCTAATGGATGTACTTAATTACTGAAATTAATCCCACCAAATTTCATGTCTGAGAGAAAATCATATATGGGTGAAAACTGGCGTAGGGACCCTTACGCGTTTTTTCCATGGTGGAGACAAAACGCGATATACGCGATTATGTTCAAAATCACAGTATAGATACTCCTGAGCATGCCGAGTCCGATCCTATCATCGACAGTTCGATTGCGGAACAATTAGTGGTCGTAATGATGCTTGGAATATTTTAATGAAATTTTTCTCAATGCTTATTTCAGTACTCGCCAACTATTGGTTTCTCAGGTGATTGGTTGGTGTTGTTATGTTCTTCTGAAATGTACTTAATTACTGAAATTAATCCACCAAATTTCAAGTCTGAGAGAAAATCATATATGGGTGAAAAACCGTAGGGGACCCTTAGCGTTTTTTCCATGTGAATTACGAACAAAACGCGATTTACTTTCGATTTTGTTCAAAATCACGAATATGAGCACTCCTGAGCATGCCCGAGTCGATCCTATCATCGACAGTTCGATTGCGGAACAATTAGTGGTCGTAATGATGTGCTTGGAATATTTTAATGAAATTTTCTCAATGCTTATTTCAGTACTCGCCAACTGTGTGGTTTTCTCAGGTGATTGGTTGGTGTTGTTAAGTTCTTCTGGATGTACTTAGTACTGATATTAATTCCACCAAATTTCAAGTCTGAGAGAGAAAATCATATATGGGTGAAAAACTGCGTAAGGGGGACCGCTAAGCGTTTTTTTCCATGAGTGAACAAAGCAGCGATTTACCGATTTTTGTTCAAAATCACAGTATAGGTACTCCTGAGCATTCGGAGTCCGATCCTTTCATCGACAGTTCGATTGCGGAACAATTAGTGGTCGTATTGATGCTTGGAATATTTTAATGAAATTTTTCTCAATGCTTATTTCAGTACTCGCCAACTATTGGTTTCTCAGGTGATTGGTTGGTGTTGTTATGTTCTTCTGGATGTACTTAATTGCTGATATTAATCCCACCAAATTTCAAGTCTGAGAGAAAATCACATATGGGTGAAAAAACACGTAAGGGGGGACCCTTACGCGTTTTTTCCATGGACGAGACAAAACGCGATATACACGATTTTGTTCAAAATCACAGTATAGGTACTCCTGAGCATGCCAAGTCCGATCCTATCATCCACAGTTCGATTGCGGAATAATTAGTGGTCGTAATGATGCTTGGAATATTTTAATGAAATTTTCTCAATGCTTATTTCAGTACTCGCCAACTATTGGTTTCTGAGGTGATTGGTTGGTGTTGTTATGTTCTTCTGAATGTACTTAATTACTGAAATTAATCACACCAAATTTCAATTCTGAGAGAAAATCATATATGGGTGAAAAAACACGTAAGGGGGGACCCTTACGCGTTTTTTCCATGGTCGAGACAAAACGCGATTTACTCGATTTTGTTCAAAATGACAGTATAGGTACTCCTGAGCATGCCGAGTCCGAAAGAATCATCGACAGTTCGATTGCGGAACAATTAGTGGTCGTAATGATGCTTGGAATATTTTAATGAAATTTTTCTCAATGCTTATTTCAGTACTCACCAACTATTGGTTTCTCAGGTGATTGGTTGGTGTTGTTATGTTCTTCTGGATGTACTTAATTACTGAAATTAATCCCACCAAATTTCAAGTCTGAGAGAAAATCATATATGGGTGTAAAAACACGTAAGGGGGGACCCTTACGCGTTTTTTCCATGGTCGAGACAAAACGCGATTTACTCGATTTTGTTCAAAATCACAGTATAGGTACTCCTGACCATTCGGGGTCCGATCCTTTCATCGACAGTTCGATTACGGAACAATTAGTGGTCGTATTGATGCTTGGAATATTTTAATGAAATTTTTCTCAATGCTTATTTCAGTACTCGCCAACTATTGGTTTCTCAGGTGATTGGTTGGTGTTGTTATGTTCTTCTGGATGTACTTAATTACTGATATTAATCCCACCAAATTTCAAGTCTGAGAGAAAATCATATATCGGTGAAAAAACACGTAAGGGGGGACCCTTACGCGTTTTTTCCATGGTCGAGACAAAACGCGATATACGCGATTATGTTCAAAATCACAGTATAGGTACTCCTGAGCATGCCGAGTCCGATCCTCTCATCGACAGTTCGATTCGCGAGGAACAATTGGTGAGTCGTATGATGCTTGGAATATTTTAATGAAATTTTTCTCAATGCTTATTTCAGTACTCTACCAACTATTGTGGTTTCTCCAGGTGATTGGTTGGTGTTGTTATGTTCTTCTGGATGTACTTAATTACTGAAATTAATCCCACCAAATTTCAAGTCTGAGAGAAAATCATATATAGGTGAAAAAACACGTAAGGGGGGACCCTTACGCGTTTTTTCCAATGACGAGACAAAACGCGATATACACGATTTTGTTCAAAATCACAGTATAGGTACTCCTGAGCATGCTAAGTCCAATCCTATCATCTACAGTTCGATTGCGGAACAATTAGTGGTCGTAATGATGCTTGGAATATTTTAATGAAATTTTCTCAATGCTTGTTCAGTACTGCGCCAACTATTATTGAACTGGGTGATTGGTTGGTGTTGTTATGTTCTTCTGAATGTACTTAGTACTGAAATTAATCCCACAAATTTCAAGTCTGAGAGAAAATCATATTTGGGTGAAAAAAACCGCGTGAGAGGGACCGCTACGCGTTTTTTCCATGGTCGGAACAAAACGCGATTTACTCGATTTTTGTTTCAAAAAATCACAGTATAGGTGCTCTGAGCATGCCGAGTCGATCCTTTCATCGACAGTTCGATTGCGGAACGAATTAGTGGTCGTAATGATGCTTGGAATATTTTAATGAGAATTTACTGCTGTCTTATTTCAGTACTCGCCAACTGTGTGGTTTCTCAGGTGATTGGTTGGTGTTGTTATGTTCTTCTGGATGTACTTAATTACTGAAATTAATCCCACCAAATTTCCAAGTCTGAGAGAGAAAATCATATATGGGTGAAAAAACACGTAAGGGGGGACCCTTACGCGTTTTTTCCATGGACGAGACAAAACGCGATATACACGATTTTGTTCAAAATCACAGTATAGGTACTCCTGAGCATGCTAAGTGCGATCCTATCATCCACAGTTCGATTGCTGAACAATTAGTGGTCGTAATGATGCTTGGAATATTTTAATGAAATTTTCTCAATGCTTATTTCAGTACTCGCCAACTATTGGTTTCTGAGGTGATTGGTTGGTGTTGTTATGTTCTTCTGAATGTACTTAATTACTGAAATTAATCCCACCAAATTTCAAGTCTGAGAGAAAATCATATTTGGGTGAGAAAACGCGTAAGGGTCCCCCCTTACGCGTTTTTTCCACGGTCGAGACAAAACGCGATATACGCTATTTTGTTCAAAATCACAGTATAGGTACTCCTGAGCATGCCAAGTCCGATAGAATCATCGACAGTTCGATTGCGGAACAATTAGTGGTCGTAATGATGCTTGGAATATTTTATGAAATTTTTCTCAATGCTTATTTCAGTACTCGCCAACTATTGGTTTCTCTGGTGATTGGTTGGTGTTGTTATGTTCTTCTGGATGTACTTAATTACTGAAATTAATCCCACTAAATTTCAAGTCTGAGAGAAAATCATATATGGGTGAAAAAATACGTAAGGGGGGACCCTTGCGCGTTTTTTCCATGGTCGAGACAAAACGCGATATACGCGATTTTGTTCAAAATGACAGTATAGCTACTCCTGAGCATGCCGAGTCCGATCCTATCATCGACAGTTCGATTGCGGAACAATTAGTGGTCGTAATGATGCTTGGAATATTTTAATGAAATTTTTCTCAATGCTTATTTCAGTACTCTCCAACTATTGGTTTCTCAGGTGATTGGTTGGTGTTGTTATGTTCTTCTGGATGTACTTAATTACTGATATTAATCCCACCAAATTTCAAGTCTGAGAGAAAATCATATATGGGTGAGAAAACGCGTAAGGGTCCCCCCTTACGCGTTTTTTCCATGGTCGAGACAAAACGCGATATACGCGATTATGTTCAAAATCACAGTATAGGTACTCCTGAGCATGCCGAGTCCGATCCTATCATCGACAGTTCGATTGCGGAACAATTAGTGGTCGTAATGATGCTTGGAATATTTTAATGAAATTTTTCTCAATGCTTATTTCAGTACTCGCCAACTATTGGTTTCTCAGGTGATTGGTTGGTGTTGTTATGTTCTGCTGGATGTTCTTAATTACTGATATTAATCCCACCAAATTTCAAGTCTGAGAGAAAATCATATATGGGTGAGAAAACGCGTAAGGGTCCCCCCTTACGCGTTTTTTCCATGGTCGAGACAAAACGCGATTATGTTCAAAATCACAGTATAGGTACTCCTGAGCATGCCGAGTCCGATCCTATCATCGACAGTTCGATTGCGGAACAATTAGTGGTCGTATTGATGCTTGGAATATTTTAATGAAATTTTTCTCAATGCTTATTTCAGTACTCACCAACTATTGGTTTCTCAGGTGATTGGTTGGTGTTGTTATGTTCTTCTGAATGTACTTAATTACTGAAATTAATCCCACTAAATTTCAAGTCTGAGAGAAAATCATATATGGGTGAAAAAACACGTAAGGGGGGACCCTTATGCGTTTTTTCCATGGTCGAGACAAAACGCGATTTACTCGATTTTGTTCAAAATCACAGTATAGGTACTCCTGAGCATGCCGAGTCCGATCCTATCATCGACAGTTCGATTGCGGAACAATTAGTGGTCGTAATGATGCTTGGAATATTTTAATGAAATTTTTCTCAATGCTTATTTCAGTACTCGCCAACTATTGGTTTCTCAGGTGATTGGTTGGTGTTGTTAAGTTCTTCTGGATGTACTTAATTACTGATATTAATTCCACCAAATTTCAAGTCTGAGAGAAAATCATATATGGGTGAAAAAACACGTAAGGGGGGACCCTTACGCGTTTTTTCCATGGTCGAGACAAAACGCGATTTACTCGATTTTGTTCAAAATCACAGTATAGGTACTCCTGAGCATTCGGAGTCCGATCCTTTCATCGACAGTTCGATTGCGGAACAATTAGTGGTCGTATTGATGCTTGGAATATTTTAATGAAATTTTTCTCAATGCTTATTTCAGTACTCGCCAACTATTGGTTTCTCAGGTGATTGGTTGGTGTTGTTATGTTCTTCTGGATGTACTTAATTACTGAAATTAATCCCACCAAATTTCAAGTCTGAGAGAAAATCATATATGGGTGAAAAAACACGTAAGGGGGGACCCTTACGCGTTTTTTCCATGGACGAGACAAAACGCGATATACACGATTTTGTTCAAAATCACAGTATAGGTACTCCTGAAGATGCTGATTCCGGTCCTATAATCGAAAGTTCGATTGGGGAATAATTAGTGGTCGTAATGATGCTTGGAATATTTTAATGAAAATTTTCTCAATACTTATTTCAGTACTCGCAAACTATTGGTTTCTCAGGTGATTGGGTGGTGTTGTTATGTTTTTCTGGATGTACTTAATTACTGAAATTAATCCCACCAAATTTCAATTCTGAGAGAAAATCATATTTGGGTGAAAAACACGTGAGGGGGACCCTTACGGCGTTTTTTCCATGAATTGAACAAGCAGCGATTTATTCGATTTTGTTCAAAATGACGAGTATAGGTACTCTCCTGAGCATGCCGAGTCGAGAAAGAATCATCGACAGTTCGATTGCGGAACAATTGGTAGTCCATGTGATGCTTTGGAATATTTTAATGAAATTTTTTCTCAATGCTTATTTCAGTACTCCACCAACGCTATTGGTTTCTCAGGTGATTGGTTGGTGTTGTTATGTTCTTCTGGATGTACTTAATTGCCAGAAATTGAAATCCCACCAAATTTCAAGTCTGAGAGAAAATCATATATGGGTGTAAAACACGTAGGGGGGACCCTTCGTTTTTCCATGGAGTAGAACTGGCAGCGATTTACTGATTTTGTTCAAAATCACAGTATAGGTACTCCTGACCATTAGGGTGATCCTTTCATCGACAGTTCGATTACGGAACAGTGGTAGTGGTCGTAATGATGCTTGGAATATTTTAATGAAATTTTCTCAATGCTTATTTCAGTACTCGCCAACTATTGGTTTTTGAGGTGATTGGTTGGTGTTGTTATGTTCTTCTGGATGTACTTAATTACTGAAATTAATCCCACCAAATTTCAAGTCTGAGAGAAAATCATATTTGGGTGAGAAAACACGTAAGGGTCCCCACTTACGCGTTTTTTCCATGGTCGAGACAAAACGCGATATGCGCGATTTTGTTCAAAATCACAGTATAGGTACTCCTGAGCATGCCGAGTCCGATCCTATCATCGACAGTTCGATTGCGGAACAATGGTGGTCGTAATGATGCTTGGAATATTTTAATAAAATTTTTCTCAATGCTTATTTCAGTACTCGCCAACTATTGGTTTCTCAGGTGATTGGTTGGTGTTGTTATGTTCTTCTGAATGTACTTAATTACTGAAATTAATCCCACCAAATTTCAAGTCTGAGAGAAAATCATATATGGGTGAAAAAACACGTAAGGGTCCCCCCTTACGCGTTTTTTCCATGGACGAGACAAAACGCGATATACACGATTTTGTTCAAAATCACAGTATAGGTACTCCTGAGCATGCCAAGTCCGATCCTATCATCCACAGTTCGATTGCGGAACAATTAGTGGTCGTAATGATGCTTGCAATATTTTAATGAAATTTTCTCAATGCTTATTTCAGTACTCGCCAACTATTGGTTTCTGAGGTGATTGGTTGGTGTTGTTATGTTCTTCTGAATGTACTTAATTACTGAAATTAATCCCACCAAATTTCAAGTCTGAGAGAAACTCATATATGGGTGAAAAAACACGTAAGGGGGTACCCTTACGCGTTTTTTCCATGGTCGAGACAAAACGCGATTTACTCGATTTTGTTCAAAATCACAGTATAGGTACTCCTGAGCATGCCGAGTCCGATCCTATCATCGACAGTTCGATTGCGGAACAATTAGTGGTCGTAATGATGCTTGGAATATTTTAATGAAATTTTTCTCAATGCTTATTTCAGTACTCACCAACTATTGGTTTCTCAGGTGATTGGTTGGTGTTGTTATGTTCTTCTGGATGTACTTAATTACTGATATTAATCCCACCAAATTTCAAGTCAGAGAAAATCATATATGGGTGAAAAAACACGTAAGGGGGGACCCTTACGCGTTTTTTCCATGGTCGAGACAAAACGCGATATACGCGATTTTGTTCAAAATCACAGTATAGGTACTCCTGAGCATGCCGAGTCCGATCCTATCATCGACAGTTCGATTGCAGAACAATTAGTGGTCGTATTGATGCTTGGAATATTTTAATAAAATTTTTCTCAATGCTTATTTCAGTACTCGCCAACTATTGGTTTCTCAGGTGATTGGTTGGTGTTGTTATGTTCTTCTGGATGTATTTAATTACCGATATTAATCCCACCAAATTTCAAGTCTGAGAGAAAATCATATATGGGTGAAAAAACACGTAAGGGGGGACCCTTACGCGTTTTTTCCATAGTCGAGACAAAACGCGATATACGCGATTTTGTTCAAAATGACAGTATAGGTACTCCTGAGCATGCCGAGTCCGATCCTATCATCGACAGTTCGATTGCGGAACAATTAGTGGTCGTAATGATGCTTGGAATATTTTATGAAATTTTTCTCAATGCTTATTTCCGCGTGCTAAGCCAACTTTTGGTTTCTCAGGTGATTGGTTGGTGTTGTTATGTTCTTCTGGATGTACTTAATTACTGAAATTAATCCCACCAAATTTCAAGTCTGAGAGAAAATCATATTTGGGTGAGAAAACGCGTAAGGGTCCCCCCTTACGCGTTTTTTCCACGGTCGAGACAAAACGCGATATACACTATTTTGTTCAAAATCACAGTATAGGTACTCCTGAGCATGCCGAGTCCGATAGAATCATCGACAGTTCGATTGCGGAACAATTAGTGGTCGTAATGATGCTTGGAATATTTTATGAAATTTTTCTCAATGCTTATTTCAGTACTCGCCAACTATTGGTTTCTCAGGTGATTGGTTGGTGTTGTTATGTTCTTCTGGATGTATTTAATTACCGATATTAATCCCACCAAATTTCAAGTCTGAGAGAAAATCATATATGGGTGAAAAAACACGTAAGGGGGACCGCCTGGCGTTTTTTCCATGAATTGAACAAGCGATATCTTGTGATTTTGTTCAAATGACAGTATAGGTACTCCTGAGCATGCGAGTCCGATCCTATCATCGACAGTTCGATTGCGGAACAATTGAGTGAGGTCGTAATGATGCTTGGAATATTTTAATGAAATTTTTCTCAATGCTTATTTCAGTACTAAGCTAACTATTGGTTTCTCAGGTGATTGGTTGGTGTTGTTATGTTCTTCTGGATGTACTTAATTACTGATATTAATCCCACCAAATTTCAAGTCTGAGAGAAAATCATATATGGGTGAAAAAACACGTAAGGGGGGACCCTTACGCGTTTTTTCCATGGTCGAGACAAAACGCGATATACGCGATTTTGTTCAAAATCACAGTATAGGTACTCCTGAGCATGCCGAGTCCGATCCTATCATCGACAGTTCAATTGCGGAACAATTAGTGGTCGTAATGATGCTTGGAATATTTTAATGAAATTTTTCTCAATGCTTATTTCAGTACTCGCCAACTATTGGTTTCTCAGGTGATTGGTTGGTGTTGTTATGTTCTGCTGGATGTACTTAATTACTGATATTAATCCCACCAAATTTCAAGTCTGAGAGAAAATCATATATGGGTGAGAAAACGCGTAAGGGTCCCCCCTTACGCGTTTTTTCCATGGTCGAGACAAAACGCGATATACGCGATTATGTTCAAAATCACAGTATAGGTACTCCTGAGCATGCCGAGTCCGATCCTATCATCGACAGTTCGATTGCGGAACAATTAGTGGTCGTAATGATGCTTGGAATATTTTAATGAAATTTTTCTCAATGCTTATTTCAGTACTGACCAACTATTGGTTTCTCAGGTGATTGGTTGGTGTTGTTATGTTCTTCTGAATGTACTTAATTACTGAAATTAATCCCACCAAATTTCAAGTCTGAGAGAAAATCATATATGGGTGAAAAAACACGTAAGGGGGGACCCTTACGCGTTTTTTCCATGGACGAGACAAAACGCGATATACACGATTTTGTTCAAAATCACAATATAGGTACTCCTGAGCATGCCAAGTCCGATCCTATCATCCACAGTTCGATTGTGGAACAATTAGTGGTCGTAATGATGCTTGGAATATTTTAATGAAATTTTTCTCAATGCTTATTTCAGTACTCGCCAACTATTGGTTTCTCTGGTGATTGGTTGGTGTTGTTATGTTCTTCTGGATGTATTTAATTACCGATATTAATCCCACCAAATTTCAAGTCTGAGAGAAAATCATATATGGGTGAAAAAACACGTAAGGGGGGACCCTTACGCGTTTTTTCCATGGTCGAGACAAAACGCGATATACGCTATTTTGTTCAAAATCACAGTATAGGTACTCCTGAGCATGCCGAGTCCGATCCTATCATCCACAGTTCGATTGCGGAACAATTAGTGGTCGTAATGATGCTTGGAATATTTTAATGAAATTTTCTCAATGCTTATTTCAGTACTCGCCAACTATTGGTTTCTGAGGTGATTGGTTGGTGTTGTTATGTTCTTCTGAATGTACTTAATTACTTAAATTAATCCCACCAAATTTCAAGTC